>NC_041389.1:400159828-400180683 GCF_002162155.2 Triticum dicoccoides
GCCGCCCGTCCCGAGCCCCGCCACCGCCGATTGCCGCCGCCGCCGCCATCTCGTGCCGCCGCCACCACTGGAGTCGCCCGCCGCCGCCGCCGGAGTCGCCTGCCGCTGCCGCCACCCCGCCGAAGTTTCCGCCGCCGTCACCGACACGTTTGCCAAGGTAGCCGCCGGTTTTATTTAAAAAACCGATTGATTTTATTTTCGTAAACCCTAGATTCATTTTATTATTAGATCGGTTTGGGTTTTTCTCGGTTTAGTTAAATAGCGGACATTTGTCCGTACGTTCGTTTTAATGAACGATGTTCACTCGTTAGCCGCAGACAGCGAACATTTGTTCGTTAGCTTGTTCGTCGGTTTTTCTTTTTCCAGGGTTTTTTCGCGATTATTTTCGATCACGATTTCTGCCCTAATCTTAGTTTTAGTTTTTCTTTTCGCTCGTTTATTTGAATCAGGTGATTGTGCACCTAGATCTTCGTCTCGAAGCCCTCTTTCTGTTTAACCAACTTGAACAAGATTTTGGTCCTGTAAAAATTGACTTTAGTCCAGATTGGTAATTGGATCTTGTTTCTTTCGGAGTTTGAGTTTCATTGCTTCGTTTGATTTGATTCTTTTTGCAAACCGGAGTTCTTAAGTTGAACTTTCTGGTTAGATCTCTTATTTGAGTTTTACCCGTGATTCTAGTTGAGTGCTTATTGTATGTTATTGTTTGTTTGTGATAGAGTACCCAGAGTGCAAAGCGTGCTACTACGAGTCTCTAGGTTTCACAGATCATCAGCAAGGCAAGTAACACTTTGATAATATCCCTTTATTTCCCTTGTTTTATTGCATTAGATCAATCCTCAAACATTTCATGGTTAGGATCTGTTTAACATGTGGGTTTTGGGAAGTAGATGATGAGGTAGAACCTATTGCCCTGTTATTTATCAAACCTTTGGGAGTTACATCTACATTATGCTTATATTGCTATGCTATGCTCGTAGACGTGGTTTGGGTGAGTGTATCCATGACAGATGTGAGTATTGCTAATTAATGGTTAACTTAAGGTGGCTACTTAAATACACATTTGCGTGGGTTGTTTGTGGGCACCTGGAGAATCCAGTGTTGTCCTAGGATATCCCGGGATTCCGTGTGATCATCCTAAGGTCCGCCACCCATGCTCAAAAGGATCATAAGATTTTTCATGCTCGAAACTTCCGTGTGCGGCCACAGGCTATTATGGGCTCTAGCATAGTTGATTAAGTTGCATGACCTCTTTCAGTGGTGGGCTAGCAGATGTAGGGGAAAGTAGGTGTAACCGTCCATCCAGAGTAAAGAGTTAATGTTTCTGAAAGACTGTGTCTCGGTCATATGTTTCTCAAACATCGTGTAGTGCGATAAATCCAATTGAGGAGATCGAGTCTTGTGGGGAAAAGTGTGCAAACCTCTACAAAGTGTACAAACTAATCATGGTTAGCCGTGTCCCCGGTTATGGACATCTTGAGTATCTGGTTCTTGGATTATCATGTTGATCTCATCACTCTAAATTAATTAGATTGGGTTTAATGATGATGCATAATTGGGATTGAGTTGGACAAATCTTCTCAATGTTTAACAACCGCCATGATAGTTAAATAAAATTTATTCCTTTGTCGTAGGGAAAAATTGGTTTTATGCAAAATTGTAACCATAGAGCTTTCCACCAGCCATATTACATGTAGTGATAGCAATTATTCTGTTCATTACTCTATGTGTTACATTGCCAGCATATTCCATGTTTTGGCCCGTTTCGGGCTGCAACATTTCATGTTGCAGACTTTTCAGACGACAAGTAAGGTGCCATAGGTCGTTGTCTTTCACTTAGCTATGCCGTTGGAGTTTATGGACTCACATTATCTTCCAAGCCTTCTGCTATTATCGTTTTTAGATGGCCTTAAGCCATATTATTGTAATAAGTTCTCTTTTGAGACATTCGATGTAATAATTGTGTGATTGCTACTCTGTTAAAAATCGTCGAGTACTGTGCGTGTCAGCATTACCGATCCAGGGATGACACTGATGCACACAGATCCGACTGTTTGAGGTCTGGTCGCTACAGTTTTGCAGAGATGTGAACAAACAAATCTTGTCTTGAATTTGGGAGAGGTGCCACTTTATGGTTAATGAGGGCATCTTGGGTCATAAAATTTCTGAAAGAGGTATTTAAGTGGACCAGGATAAGGTTGATGCAATTGAGAAAATGCCATGTCCTCAGGACATCAAAGGTATTAGTAGTTTCCTAGGTCATGCTGGTTTCTACAGGAGATTTATTGAAGACTTCTCTAAAATTTCTAGGCCTCTCACTAGTCTTTTGCAAAAGGATGTTCCTTTTGTTTTTGATGATGATTGTTTAGAAGCCTTTGAAACACTCAAGAAAGCCTTAATTTCTGCACCTATTGTTCAACCACCTGATTGGAACTTGCCTTTTGAAATTATGTGTGATGCTAGTGATTATGCTATTGGTGATGTTCTAGGACAAAGAGTTGATAAGAAATTGAATGTTATTCATTATGCTAGTAAAACTCTAGATAGTGCTCAAAGAAATTATGCTACTACTGAAAAAGAATTTTTAGAAGTGGTGTTTGCTTGTGATAAATTTAGACCTTATATTGTTGATTCCAAAGTAACTATTCACACAGACCATGCTGCTATTAAATATCTTATGGAAAAGAAAGATGCTAAACCTAGACTTATTAGTTGGGTTCTCTTGTTACAAGAATTTGATTTACATATTATTGATAGAAAAGGAGATGAGAACCCTGTAGCAGATAACTTGTCTAGGCTTGAAAATGTGCTTGATGACCCACTACCTATTGATGATAGTTTTCTTGATGAGCAGTTAGCTGCAATAAATGTTGCTAATAGTACTCCTTGGTATGCTGATTATGCTAATTACATTGATGCTAAATATTTACCTCCTAGCTTTACATACCAACAAAAGAAAAAATTCTTCTATGATTTAAGACATTACTTTTGGGATGACCCACATATTTATAAAGAAGGATTAGATGGTATTATTAGACGTTGTGTACCTGAGCATGAATAGGGACAAATCCTACGGAAATGTCACTCCGAGGCTTATGGAGGGCATCATGCTGGAGATAGAACTGCTCACAAGGTATTGCAATCTGGATTTTATTGGCCTACTCTCTTCAAGGATGCCCATAAGTTTGTATCATCTTGTGATGAATGCCAAAGAATAGGTAATATTGGTAAGCGTCAAGAAATGCCTATGAATTATTCACTTGCTATTGAACCATTTGATGTTTGGGGATTTGATTACATGGGACCTTTTCCTTCCTCTAATGGGTATACACATATTTTGGTTGCTGTTGATTATGTTACTAAATGGGTAGAAGCTATTCCAACTAGTAGTGTTGATCACAACACCTCTATTAAAATGTGTAAGGAAGTTATTTTCCCAAGGTTTGGAGTCCCTAGATATTTAATGACTGATGGTGGTTCACACTTTATTAATGGTGCTTTTCGTAAAATGCTTGCCAAGTATGATGTCAACCATAGAATTGCATCACCTTATCATCCTCAGTCTAGTGGTCAAGCTGAATTTAGCAATAGGGAGATAAAATAATTTTGCAAAAGACTATCAATAGGTCCAGGAAGAATTGGTCTAAGAAATTAGATGACGCACTTTGGGCTTATAGAACAGCACATAAAAATCCTATGGGTATGTCTCCTTATAAATTGGTTTATGGAAAAGCTTGTCATTTGCCTCTTGAGTTAGAACACAAAGCATACTGGGTAGTTAAAGAACTCAACTATGATTTGAAACTTACCGGTGAAAAGAGGTTATTTGATATCAGCTCTTTAGATGAATGGAGAACCCATGCTTATGAAAATGCAAGCTTATTCAAAGAGAAAGTTAAAAGATGGCATGACAAAAGAATCCAAAAGCGTGAGTTCAAAATCAGAGAATATGTTCTTTTGTACAACTCTCGTTTTAGATTTTTTGTAGGAAAGCTCCTCTCAAAATGGGAAGGCCCATATGTGATCGAGGAGGTTTACCGGTCTGGAGCCATCAAAATAAATAATTTTGAAGGCACTAACCCAAAGGTTGTCAACGGGCAACGAATAAAGCATTATATCTCAGGTACGCCTATCAATGTTGAAAGTAATATTATCCAAACTTTGACATCGGAAGAACACATAAAAGAGTCCTTTTGGAACACCCCAGAATCATCAAAATAAGGAGGTACGTAATACGGTAAGTAAACGGTCTCCGAAAAATCCACAATTTTTTTGTTAGTTTTGAAATATTTTAGAATTTTGGAAATAAAGAAACTCCCAGGAGACGTCCCCTGGTGGGCATAAGACACCTGCCTGGCGCACCCAAGTGGGTTGTGCCCACCTGGGGCACCTTCCAAAGTCTGTTTTTCTTCTGTATACTTGTCCTGCATGATAACATTTTTATATATACTTCCCGAACCTGTTAACCACGTATCGCAAAGAAATCCTCTATTTTCTTTTCTTGCTGTTCTTGGTCAGATTTATCAAGCAAGGAAGCTACCGTAAATCCATCCCCGGTGACAACACAAGCACTGTTGGCCGAGGAGGAGGAAGAAGCTTCTTCACCATCAAGGGAGAACTGAGTATTGGGTATGTGCACTCCCCTTGGCTTCCGCCAAGCTTGGGGGAGGTGCCTGGTATCATATCATCCCACTATCCTTTTGATTTTACTTACCTTAGTTCAATCTTTTTGCTTTAGATGAAATAAAGTTAGCTTAATCCTTTCTTATTTGAGAGTCTGTTTAGTGATCTATCCTCTTATTCGTGTGCAAGTTTTATAATAAAGTTAGTCTGAGTTTTCCCTTCTTTACTTTCATGTTACAAATAAAGTAAATAAATTAGAAAGGAAGAAAAATAAATAAATAAAATAAAGGAGATAAATCAATAAGATCATATAATAATCCTATGGTAGGTGACAACACCACATAAGGAAAACTATAATTAGGAAATTTTATTAGAGATTGACAAACAGAGCATTAGTCAATGATGCAACTCATGAAAGAATTAATGAGGAAAGAGAAGATTCACATATAAATATACTATCCTAGAAATCTTTTGTGATTGTGAGCCCTCATCAAAATATTATATGCCAGAATTGTTTACGTTGGACAAGGAAGACAACTTAATGATTTATGTATATTTATATTCACATAGAAGTCATATTGTCATAGATCCTTTAACATGTGATGCTTGCCCCCTATCTTTGCTAGCCAAAAATTCCGCACCAAGTAGAGATACTACTTGTGCATCCAAAACCCTTAAACCCAAATCTTTTTCAAGTGTCCACCATACCTACATATGGATTGGGCAAGATCCCTCAAGTAAGTTGTCATCGGTGCAAAAAGGCAATAAAAATTGCTTCTAAATATCTGAGAGCATTTAGTGTAAGAGAAAATTGAGTGTTGTACGAACTTGGATGACAAAGAATAAAAGCGACAGACTGCATAATAAAGGTTGTCATCTTAAGGGGCAATACAATGTGATGTTCTCTTTCAAGAAGGGATTGAGCATAAAAACAAATAGGCGCATGGCAACCTCTGCTTCCCTCTGCGAAGGGCCTATCTTTTACTTTTATGTATTTACTTTTATGCAAAGAGTCAAAGTTTTCCTTCTGTTCGTTTTTATTTTCTCTTTTGGCAAGCATCATGTGGTGAGGAAAGATCTAGGCACCTCTGTCCAGTTGAATATAAATAGCATGATTATAATTGTTGACATCACCCTTGAGGTGTATATGTTGGGAGGCAAAACTATAAGCCCCTATCTTTCTAGGTGTCTGGTTGAAACGTTTTGCTCATGGGTACGAGGTGAGTCTTAGCAATCATGGAAGACTATATGATGGTTGAGTATGTGGTCTTGACAAAAAGCTCCGACAAGTGACTCTTCCTGAAAAAATGATGAATTGTAGTTGCAAAGTTGACTGAGAACACAGTTTGTTGTTTTTTAATAGAGTTTTTGCTTTGTACTTCGATTATGTGATGAACTGTTACTTAGTCATGGGAAGTATATGATGCAAATTCAATGATAAAAGTCCTATGTTCAATTTTGTTGCTGTTATAATAATCAACAAGATGCTTCTATGTCCGTATTTTTGTATTTTATCGACACCTCTCTCTCAAAGCATGTGGACATGTTTTTGATTTTGGTTTTCGCTTGAGGACAAGCGAGGTCTGAGCTTGGGGGAGTGATATGTCTCCAACGTATCTATAACTTTTTATTGTTCCATGATATTATATTACCTGTTTTGGATGTTTAATGGGCTTTACTATACACTTCTATATTATTTTTGGGACTAACCTCTTAACCGGAGGCCTAGTCCAAATTGCTGTTTTTTTGCCTATTTCAGTGTTTCATAGAAAAGGAATATCAAATGGAGTCCAAACGGAATGAAACCTTCGGGAGAGTTATTTTTGGAACAAACACAATCCAGGAGACATGGAGTGGACATCAGGGAAGCAACGAGGTGGCGACGAAGGTCCAGGGCGCGCCCTACCCCCCTGGGCGCGCCCCCACCCTCGTGGGCCCCTCGTGGCTCCCCTGACCGACTTCTTTCGCCTATATATACTCATATACCCCGAAAACATCTAGGAGCACAATAGATCGGGAGTTCCGCCGCCGCAAGCCTCTATAACCACCAAAAACCAATTGGGACCCTGTTCCGGCACCCTGCCGGAGGGGGGATCCATCACCGGTGGCCATCTTCATCATCCCGGCGCTCTCAAGGCATAAGGACTGGAAAGAGACTAAGCTTGGGGATACACAAGGCACCCCAAGGTAATATTCAAGGACAAACAAGAGCCTAAGCTTGGGGATGCCCCGGAAGGCATCCCCTCTTTCGTCTTCGTTCATCGGTAACTTTACTTGGAGCTATATTTTTATTCACCACATGATATGTGTTTTGCTTGGAGCATCATTTCATTTTGTTAGTATTTACTTGCTGTTTTTTAGAATAATGTTTTGCATCTATATTTTCAATAAAAATGTCAAGGATAGCCTTTACCATGCTTATTTTGCAAATATACATGTTGCTGTTTCAAAACAGAAAGTTTACCGCTGTTGCAAAAATTCCCTAGAAAAGTCAGAGAATGATATAATATTGAAACTTTTTGCATATTGAGATCTGATAAATCTTCTGCAGTGTAGTATTTTTCTCTTAATTTTTGGATTTAGGGAAGTATGATGGATCTTGCATTCTTTACAGACTATACTGTTTTGGTAGATTGCTGTTATGTTTGCATTGTTTGCATATGTTTGCTTGTTTAATGATTCTATTTGAGGATAGGAGTATTAAATATGCATAAAAATTTCGTATGAAATGTTGAATAATAATTTTAGTAATTTGTTACAGTAGAAAATGATAAGGTTTTTGCATTGATTTATACTAACTTATCTCACGAGTTCTTGTTGAGTTTGGTGTGGATGAAGCTTTCGAGATTTAGGAAACCGATATATAAAAGGAATTAAGGAGACACAAAAGCTCAAGCTTGGGTATGCCCAAGGCACCCCAAGATAATATTTCAAGAAGTCTCAAGCATCCAAGCTTGGGGATGCCCCGGTAGGCATCCCACCTTTCTTCTTCAACAATTATCAGTTAGTATCGGTTGAGCCTAAGTTTTTGATTCTTCACATGAGTTGTGCTATCCTTGCAATGCCATTTTATTTTGTTTTGCTTGGTGTTTGAATAAAATACCAAGATCTTAAATTCTTAAATGTTAGAGTGTCTTCACATAGTTGCACAATTATTAATACTCTATGTGCTTCACTTATATCTTTTGGAGTAGTTTGTCTTTTGCTCTAGTGCTTCACTTATACCTTTTTTAGAGCACGATGGTGGTTTTATTTTATAGAAATTATTGATATATCATGCTTCACTTATATTATTTTGAGAGTCTTTAGAACAACATGGTAATTTGCTTTGGTTATGAATTTGGTCCTAACATGATGAGAATCCAAGAAAGGTATAATAAAAACTATCATATAAAGTGCATTGAATACTATGAGAAGTTTGATACTTGATGATTGTTTGAGATATGAGGGTGGTAATATTAGAGTCATGCTAGTCGAGTAGTTGTGAATTTGAGAAATACTTGCTCTAAAGTTTGTAATTCCCATAGCATGCACGTATGGTGAACTGTTATGTGATGAAGTCGGAGCATGAATTATTTATTGATTGTATTCCTTATGAGTGGAGGTCGGGGACGAGCGATAGTCTTTTCCTACCAATCTATCCCCCTAGGAGCATGCGCGTAGTACTTCGTTTCGATAACTAATAATTTTTTGCAGTAAGTATGTGAGTTCTTTATGACTAATGTTGAGTCCATGGATTATACGCACTCTCACCCTTCCACCATTCCTAGCCTCTCTAATACCGCGCAACTTTCGCTGGTATCATACATCCACCATATATCTTCCTCAAAACAGCCACCATACCTGCCTATTATGGCATTTCCATAGCCATTCCGAGATATATTATTATGCAACTTTCCGCCGTTTCGTTTATTATGACACGCTCCATCATTGTCATATTGCTTTGCATGATCATGTAGTTGACATCATATTTGTGGCAAAGCCACCTTCATAATTCTTTCATACATGTCACTCTTGATTCATTGCACATCCCGGTAAACCGCCGGAGGCATTCACATAGAGTCATATTTAGTTCTAAGTATTGAGTTGTAACTCTTTAGTTGTAAGTAAATAAAAGTGTGATGATCATCATTATTAGAGCATTGTCCCAGTGAGGAAAGGATGATGGAGACTATGATTCCCCCACAAGTCGGGATGAGCCTCCGGACTTTATGAAAAATAAAAGAGGCCAAAGAAGCCCACCAAAAAAAGGGGGCGAAAGAAGAAAAATATGAGAGAAAAAGAGAGAAGGGACAATGTTACTATCCTTTTAACACACTTGTGCTTCAAAGTAGCACCATGATCTTCATGATAGAGAGTCTCCTATGTTGTCACTTTCATATACTAGTGGGAATTTTACATTATAGAACTTGGCTTGCATATTCCAATGATGGGCTTCCTCAAATTGCCCTAGGTCTTCGTGAGCAAGCAAGTTGGATGCACACCCACTTAGTTTCTTTTGATGAGATTTCATACACTTATAGCTCTAGTGCATCCGTTGCATGGCAATCCCTACTCACTCACATTGATATCTATTAATGGGCATCTCCATAGCCCGTTGATACGCCTAGTTGATGTGAGACTATCTTCTCCTCCTTTTTGTCTTCTCCACAACCACCATTCCATTCCACCTATAGTGTTATGTCCATGGCTCACGCTCATGTATTGCGTGAAGATTGAAAAGGTTGGAGAACATCAAAAGTATGAAACAATTGCTTGGCTTGTCATCGGGGTTGTGCATGCTTAAATAGTTTGTGTGATGAAGATAGAGCATAGCCAGACTATATGATTTTGTAGGGATAGCTTTCTTTGGCCATGTTATTTTGAGAAGACATGATTACTTTGTTAGTATGTTTGAAGTATTACTATTTTTATGTCAATATTATACTATTATCTTCAATCTTTTGGATCTAAACATTCATGCCACAATAAAGAAAATTACATTGAGAATTATGCTAGGTAGCATTCCACATCAAAAATTCTGTTTTTATGATTTACCTACTCGAGGACAAGCATGAATTAAGCTTGGGGATGCTTGATACGTCTCCAACGTATCTATAATTTTTGATTGTTCCATGCTATTATATTACCTGTTTTGGATGTTTAATGTGATTTACTATACACTTTTATATTATTTTTGGGACTAACCTATTAACCGAAGGCCCAGTCCAAATTGTTGTTTTTTTGCCTATTTCAGTGTTCCGCAGAAAAGGAATAGCAAACGGAGTCCAAACGGAATGAAACCTTCGGGAGAGTTATTTTTGGAACAAACACAATCCAGGAGACTTGGAGTGGACATCAGGGAAGCAACAAGGTTGCCACGAGGGTCTAGGGCGTGCCCTACCCCCCTGGGCACGCCCCACCCTCATGGGCCCCTCGTGGCTCCTCTGACCAACTTATTTCGCCTATATATACTCATATACCCCCAAAACATCCAGGAGCACAATAGATCGGGAGTTCCACCACCGCAAGCCTATGTATCCACAAAAAACCAATCGGGACCCTATTCCAACACCCTGTCGGAGGGGGGATCCATCACGGTGGCCATCTTCATCATCCCGACGCTCTCCATGACAAGGAGGGAGTAGTTCGCCCTCGGGGCTGAGGGTATGTACAAGTAGCTATGTGTTTGATCTCTCTCTCTCTCTCTCTCTCTCTCTCTCTCGTGTTCTTGAGGTGGTACGATCTTGATGTATCGCGAGCTTTGCTATTATAGTTGGATCATATGATGTTTCTCCCACTCTACTCTCTTGTAATGCATTGAGTTTTCCCTTTGAAGTTATCTTATCGGATTGAGTCTTTAAGGATTTGAGAACACTTGATGTATGTCTTGCATGTGCTTATCTGTGGTGACAATGGGATATTCACGTGATCTAATTGATGTATGTTTTGGTGATCAACTTGCGGGTTCAGTGACCTTGTGAACTTATGCATAGGGGTTGTCACACGTTTTCGTCTCGACTCTCCGGTAGAAACTTTGGGGCACTCTTTGAAGTACTTTGTGTTGGTTGAATAGATGAATCTGAGATTGTGTGATGCATATCGTATAATCATGCCCACGAATACTTGAGGTGACATTGGAGTATCTAGGTGACATTAGGGTTTTGGTTGATTTGTGTCTTAAGGTGTTATTCTAGTACGAACTATATGATAGATCGAACGGAAAGAATAGCTTCGTGTTATTTTACTACGGACTCTTGAATAGATCGATCAGAAAGGATAACTTTAAGGTGGTGTCGTACCCTACAATAATCTCTTCGTTTGTTCTTGCTATTAGTGAATTTGGAGTGACTCTTTATTGCATGTTGAGGGATAGTTATATGATCCAGTTTTGTTATTATTGTTGAGAGAACTTGCACTAGTGAAAGAATGAACCTTAGGCCTTGTTTAGAAGCATTGCAATACCGTTTACGCTCACTTTTATCATTAGTTACCTTGCTGTTTTTCTAATTTCATATTACAAAAACCTATATCTACCATCCATATTGCACTTGTATCACCATCTCTTCGCCGAACTAGTGCACCTATACAATTTACCATTGTATTGGGTGTGTTGGGGACACAAGAGACTCTTTGTTATTTAGTTGCAGGGTTGCTTGAGAGAGACCATCTTCATCCTACACCTCCCACAGATTGATAAACCTTAGGTCATCAGCTTGAGGGAAATTTGCTACTGTCCTACAAACCTCTGCACTTGGAGGCCCAACAACGTCTACAAGAAGAAGGTTGCATAGTAGACATCAGGGAGTTGATATGTCTATTTTGCATCATGTTTTCTTACTGTTATTTATAATGTTTTTATCCATAATAATGCCTTTTGGAGTAATTCTAATGCCTTTTCTCTCATAATTTGCAAGGTACACACCAAGAGGGACAATTCTGGCGGCTAGAAATCTGGACCTGAAAGTGCTACGTCAGGCTACCTATTCTGCACAACTCCAAACAAGTTGAGCCTTCACAAATAAATTTTATGGAATATTTAGGGAATATTGGAGCAAATAACTACCAGAGGGGGGCCACTAGGTGGGCACAACCCACCTGGGTGCGCTAGGGAGCCCAGGCGTGCCCTAGTGAGTTGTGCCCTCCTCGGCCCACCTCTGGTGCCCATCTTCTGGTATATAAGTCATTTTGACCTAGAAAAAATAAGGGGAGGACATTCGGGAAGAAGCGTCGCCGCCTCGAGGCGAAACTTGGGCAGGAGCACTTTTGCCCTCCGGCGGAGTGATTCTGCCGGGGGAACATCCCTCCCGGAGGGGGAAATCATCATCATCATCATCACCAACAACTCTCCCATCTTGGTGAGGGAAATATCCGTCAACATCTTCATAGCACCAACTCCTCTCAAACCCTAGTTCATCTCTTGCGTTCAATCTTTGTATCAAAACTATAGATTGGTGCTCGTGGGTGACTAGTAGTGTTGATTACATCTTGTAGTTGATTACTATATGGTTTATTTTATGGAAGATTATATGTTCAAATCCATTATGCTATTTAATACCCCTCTGATCTTGAGCATGTTTATCATTTGTTAGTAGTTACTTTCGTTCTTGAGGTCCCAGGAGAAATCATGTTACAAGTAATCATGTGAATTTGA
Source organism: Triticum dicoccoides (assembly GCF_002162155.2). NCBI lineage: Eukaryota > Viridiplantae > Streptophyta > Magnoliopsida > Poales > Poaceae > Triticum > Triticum dicoccoides. Next base: position 400,172,082 of record NC_041389.1, read on the forward strand.
TATGTGTTCGATATTTTGATAGTATGTATGTTTTGATTCCCTTAGTGGTTTCTTGTGAACATCGACTACAAGACACTTCACCATATTTGGGACTAAGGGAATGTATTTTGGAGTAGTAAATAGATGGTGGGTTGAATGCTATGGTTAGAATTTATTATTAAGACTTATCTCGTAGTTGAGGATGCTTGCGGGAGGGTTAATCATAAGTAGGAGGTTTTTTCAAGTAAGAACAACACCTAAGCACCGGTCCACCCACATATCAAATTATCAAAGTAGCAAACACAAATCAAACCAACATGATGAAAGTAACTAGATGAAATTCCTGTGTACCCTCAAGAACACTTTGCTTGTTATAAGAGACCATTTTGGCTTGTCCTTTGTCTAAAAAGGATTGGGCTACCTTGCTGCATACTTATTGTTACTATCGTTACTTGCTCATTACAAATTATCTTGCTATCAAACTACTCGCTACTCACAGTTTCAACACTTGCAGACATCATCTTACTGAAAACTACTTGTTATTTCCTTCTACTCCACGTTGGGTTCGACACTCATACTTATTGAAAAGAGCTACAATTGATCCCCTATACTTGTGGGTCATCAGGGTTCTCGGGACACGGCACCAGGAGAGGATCTCGTGCCAGGCTTAGCGAGAGAAGGAGTAGTCGGCAAGAAGGCGCTCCATGGTCTCGGGCTCCTGGTTGCATAGGAGGCACAAAGGGGCATGAGGGAGGCCTCGATGTGCCAAGCGGTCAGTGGTCCAACATCTTTCCTAGTAGGCTAGCCAAAGGAAAAATTTTATGCGAAGGGGCGGCCATGATTTCTAGGTTAGTCTCCAAGAAGGCTCGATCATAGAGCTATAGAAAAGGGCCTTGTAGCAAGACTTGGCAGAGTACGCACCGTCGGTCATCCAACGCTAGATCAGGCAGTCTCAATCTGAGCCAAAGCTCGATGTATTGTATGAGGGCGGCGGGGATGAGGGTGCCCTTGACGTCGCAGACCCAGGCGCGGTCGGCAAGTCCTTTGGCGATGGAGCAACACTTGCGCCGGCGACGGGGAACCACGGCATGGACAATAGAGGCAAGCTTTGCCGCGGTGGAGCCGTCAATCCAGTGGTCCTCCCAAAAGAGGCAGGTGGTGCCACACCAATGCACCATGTCGTGGATGCGCGGAAGATGGATTGGACCTCCGGGCAGCAAGGGATGTGGAGGTGCTGCCAGGGCTGGGTGGGGTCGGTTTTGCGTAGCCAAAGCCACCTAGCTTGCAGGGCGTAGCCGGAGTGCAAAGAAAAGTTGCCATGCTCTAGTTAATAAAACTAGCATGTATTTTTTTTATAAATTCAAGGGTACTATACATAACCCCTTAAAAGATGCCATGATTCGTCCTTCTACACAAAGGTAAACTACGACAGTTGCTCAAGAAAAAAGGAAAGCTATGACATGTCCTGGAACACTATATAGACTAGAAAAAATAGTTAGAAGGCAAGAAAACTTTCCATGATCTAATTAATAAAATTGAAATGATATAAATAAATAAAATTGCCATGCTACCAACAATAAAACTAACATCGTCTAACTAATAAAAGGACCATTATCTAAAAACTATAATTATCACAGTACTTAAAATGAAACTGATGTGGTGTAATTAATAAATTGGCATGGTCTAAATAGTAAATTACTGTTGGGAAACGTTGCATGGAGAATAAAAAAAATCTACGCACACACAAGATATATCCATGGAGATGCATAGCAACGAGGGGGAGAGTGTGTCTACGTATCCTCATAGACCATAAGCAGAAGCGTTTAGTAATGCTGTTGATGTAGTCGAACTTCTTCACGTTCCAACCAATCAAGTACCAAACGTATGACACCTACGCGTTCAGCACACGTTCAGCTTGGTGACATCCTCCGCCTTCTTGATCTAGCAAGACAACGAGGTAGTGCATGAGTTCCGGCAGCATGACGTTGCGGTGACGGTAATGGTGATGCTATCTCCTTAGGGCTTCACCTGAGCACTATGAAAATATGACCGAGGGTGTAAACGGTGGAGGGGGGCGCCGCACACGGCTAAGGAGGCTCCCCCTTCCCACATATATATAGGTGGGGTGGGGGAGCCAGGAGGCGCCCCCAAGTAGGCCGAATCCTACTTGGGGTCCTTCCCCAAGTGCCCCCCTCCTTATTTGGAGTGCGGGAGGAAGGAAGGAGGACGTGGTGCCCCCCTTTCCTTTCTCTCCTGAGGAGGGAAAGGCAGGAGGGGCCACTCCTCCCCTTTCCTTCCCCTAGGGCCGGCCAGCAATGTAGAGGGGCGCACCAGCCCCCTAGTGGACTGGTATGTCCCCTCCTATGGCCCATAAGGCCCATACACTTGCCGGGGGTGTCTGGAACCCCTTTCGGTGACATGATGACTACCTGGTGCACTCCGAAACTATTCTGGTGTCTGAATACCATCATCCTATATATCAATCTTTACCTCTCGGCCATTTCGAGACTCTTTGTCATGTCCGTGATCTCATCCGGGACTCTGAACACTATATCGTCAATGAACGTTAAGCGTGCGGACCCTACGGGTTCAAGAACTATGTAGACATGACCGAGACACCTCTCCGGTCAATAACCAATAGTGGAACCTGGATGCCCATATTGGCTCCTACATATTCTACGAAGATCTTTATCGGTCGAACCGTTATGACAACATATGTTATCATTTGTCGATCGGTATGTTACTTGTCCAAGATCCGATCGTCGGTATCTTCATACCTAGTTCAATCTCATTACTGGCAAGTCTCTTTACTTGTTCCGTAATACATCATCTCATAACTAAATCCTTAGTCATTTGCTTGCAAGCTTATGATGTGCATTACCAAGAGGGCCCAGAGATTCCTCTCTGATACTTGGAGTGACAAATCCTAATCTCGATCTATGCCAACTCAACAAACACCTTCGGAGATACCCGTAGAGCATCTTTATGATCACCCAGTTATGTTGTGACATTTAATAGCATACAAGGTATTCCTCCGGTATCCGGGAGTTGCATAATCTCATAGTTGAAAGAATATGTATTTGACATGAAGAAAGCAATAGAAATAAACTGAACGATCAATATGCTGAGCTAACAGATGGGTCTTATCCATCACATCATTCTCCTAATGATGTAATCTTGTTATCAAATGACAACACATGTCTATGGTTAGGAAACCATAACCATCTTTGATCAACGAGCTAGTCTAGTAGAGGCTTACTAGGGACACGATATATGTTTATGTATTCGCACATGTATTTAAGTTTCCAGCCAATAGAATTCTAGCATGAATAATAAACCTTTATCATGATTAAGGAAATATAATAATTACTATTTTGTTATTGCCTCTAGGGCATATTTCCATCAGTCTCCCACTTGCACTAGACACTACAAAAAAAGACACATATGTGACATTTTGGGCGGAACCAATTTTTTTGGTCATGCTTATGACACTTCTATGATGATAATTGTGACAAAACCCGGTATCATCATAGATGTGGTGGGCTCCTACTTCTATGACAAAAAATCATGACAGAAAATGGGCTTTCGTCCTGGGTGGGTCAGAGACGTAGCTGCCTGACATTCTTTGGGCCGTCCATGACGGAAAAAACCATGGTAGAAGCGAGGGAGAGGAAAATATCGGGGAGTTCCTAGTTACGGTGAGTGGTCAGGGCTGAGAGATGCATGGAGGTATCCGTGTTTCTCTCATACACATATGCGCATGGGTGCGAGGCGTTGGGCTCTAACTGAACCTGAGTGACGCGTTCGCCTACTGAACCCGAGCGATTGCACTGGCTACATGTTACTAAACCCGAGCGATCGATCGATCCCTGACTGTTAACTGAACCCGATCGAGCGATTCCTTTGCTACTTCTGCTAACTGAAGCCGATCGAACCTGCTGCCTCTTGATGAACAATGAGCATTGTTGGGGGTTGGATGAATAGTTCCCGGTGGGGGTTGGATGAACAGGACCCCATGGTAGTAGTGGTTGTTGCCACTGGATGAACAGGACCCCGATCGAGACGGTTGGGGTGGATGAATAGGACCCCGTGGAGGGCTGGTTCAATAGTAGTCGATGGAGGGCTTGATGAATAGTAGCCTATGGAGGGCTGGTTGAATAGTAGCCGGTGGAGGTTGGATGAACAGGAGCCCGCAGATGAAAAGTATCTGGTGGAGGCAACTGGGAGACGTCGTGGATGAACAGTCACAGGTGGAGGCTGGAGGAGGCCGACGGTGGATAAACAGTAGCTCGTGGAGGCTGGAGCGAGGCAGTAGATAGTGGATGAACAGTAGCCCATGTAGTCCCGTTTTGCGGTACGCCACACCCCTCCCGATGAACAGGACTCCCGTTTCGACTGTAGGAGGTCGAAGAGAAGTCCGTTTCCTCCATTTTACGGTATGCCACACCCCTCCCGATCAACAGGACCCTGTTTTGACCATAGGAGGTCGAAGAGAAGTACGTTTCCTCCGTTGTGCGGTACACCAGACCCCTCCCAATGAACATGATCCCGTTTCGACCGTAGGCGGTCGAACAGAAGGCCGTTTCCTCCGTTCTGCAGTACGCCATGCCTCGTTTCGGCTGTTCTATCCAAGTCGGTTGGTTCCCGATGAACAGGATGCATTCCCTCTCGATGAACACAACGCAGTTTCTCCATTCCGACCCAGCCGGTTGGCTGCCGATGAACAGGATGCCGTTGCTGCCCTCCCGTGCCTCTCCATGTACACGAGCCCTAGCTGTACATATGCGCGAGTAGGCGTTCAACCGTATTCGGTGGAGTAGGGGAAAAACTTGTGAAGGAAATGATCTTTATATAGAAACGAAGGAATCCGGAGTAATTAATGAAAAAAAATATTAAGGAATCAAAGGTAGCTCTAGTCTATGGCCAAATGAATGAACCACCGGGAGCCCGCCCGTATGTACGTACATACGTGTACACGATATAGACGGGACTGCCCGAACAACTACCACTCCTTACCGGGCCACGGTTCATCGTGGCAGAAAGACCGATGGACCAGTATGTACGTACACGTTTGCGACCAGAATGACAATGCTATGTAGCTTCGATTGGGTGGGTCCCGGCTGTCAGGGAGGATAAGGATGCACTTCCTTGCATGCGAAGATGTAGCTGGTGGGTCCGAGCTGATAGGGGGAGGATTCATTTTTTTTGTGCGTAATAAGGAGGAACTTCCTGGCGTGCGAAGATGTAGCTGGTGGGTCCATCTGTCAGCCTCACCACGTATAGTCCTCTTCCGATGGTTGTCGTTTGCTGAACACGCCGCGCGGACAGTACCAGGTGGTGGATGACGGTGAGGCAGGGAATGACGCGGAGCCTGGGAACATGCGGAGGATAGTACAAGGGCTGACTGGTTCAGCTGCAGTGTGAGGTTGCCATCGCTGTAGAATAACAGGGGGTGTGGGTGAGTAGAGGGATGGCCTATCCAATGATGGGAGTAGTAGGTGGCGGTGAGGCCTTCACGGCAGCACAACCGGCCACGGGAGGCAGGAGCACGCGGTGGTTTGGATGGCTGGAGCAAGAAAATCAGAGGTTGAAGAAGCAGGACAACCGTTGGATGTTAACAATCCAACGGTCACTAGTGATATAATTGTTTGTTGACTAAGTTGACAAAGCCCTCCGTACGCGTCAACTTAGTAAGGCCACCAGTCAGCCTCCAAATCTGGTGGGCCCCAACTATCATGGGGAGCACTCATTATTTTTCACTTAATCAGGGGCACTTCCTTCCGTGCCAAGATATAGCTGGTGGGTCCCAGCTGTCATTGGGAGGATTCATTCTGTTTGGTGTAATAAGGAGGTACTTGTTTGCGTGCGGCCATGGACCTTGTGGGTCCCAACTGTCAGCCACACCATGTACATTCCTCTTCTGATGTTGTCATTCGTTGACAACGTTGACCACGCCATGCCGAGAACACCAGCGCGATGGACGACGACGAGACCCAGGAAGGGAATGACCCGAAGGCGGCGAAGCCACATAAGTGGAGGGATGTGGGTGAGTAGAGGGATGGCCTGGCCAGCGGTGGGAGTAGTAGGGGGCGGTGAGGCCTGCACGGCAGCACAGCCGGCCACGGGAGGCTGGAGCAGGCGGTCCCGCCAGTGCTTTATTTGGTGGCTGGAGCAAGAAGATCAGAGATTGAAGAAGCACGATGGTCGTTGGATTGACATGCAATGGTTACGTCTGCTAGAATCAATTGTTGATGTATATAATAAATAAAAAAATCTTGCATACGCGTCAACTTAATAGGCCCACAAGTCAGACCATTCCCTAGTTTTTAATAATTTACAGCTCATTGCAACTTCTTATGCAACTTATTCCAGTCCGTTTTTTTGTTGGCCAGGGCTAGGGTTAAAAATTTAAATGAAATTTTGCATATTTTGGTGCGGTCCAAACTATTTTTAATACCGAAATGTCGAGCCAGATTTAAAGTACTTTGAAGATATATTTAAATTAGGTTAAAGCCCAGTGAAATTGGAATCTAAAAATGTGAAAAAATTCAGGAATTATAAAGTAATTACCAATTTGTCGTTTGTTTTTTATATTTACAACCCATTTCATATTACTTTCAAGATTTGCTGCCATCTTGAAAGAGTTGCAGCCCATCAAGGTGTAGAAAAATAAGTAGACCTAGATTGGGTATTCTTCAGAAAAAATAAATTGGGCTCATTTTCACAAAGAAAAAATGGCCGGGCTGGTCATGTGGTGAACGTAAAATATAAGCCTGGGCTAGACGAGCCATGGCCCAGTTGAAACCCTGCGCCGTCTCAACAATAACAAAAAATATACTGCTCGAGCAGCTACGTCCCAGGTGTCACTCGATGTTGTGTTGTTCTCTTGTCGATTGACTATATATGTTGACAATGGAGTATATAAAAATGAGGAACTTGCTTGCGTATGGCCATGGACATGGTTGGTCCCTACTGTCATCCTCTCCACGTACAATCCTCTCCCGATTCCTCTTGTTCATTGACCATGTTGACAACGCGAGAGGGCAGCGCCGTGGCGAGCGCACCAAAACGTGCGGAGGACGACGACGAGGCCTCGGACGCCAGCGTTAACAATTTAGGAGACGGTGGGGCGGTGATTCATGCGCTGAGGCGCAACCAGCCATGGGAGGCGGAAGCAGGCGGCCTCGCCGGCGCTAGTTTGGTTTTAGCGGCTGGAAGAAGACAAGACTGAAGAAACACGACAGACTATAAAAGCAGCAGGAGTACTTAACAACCTTAACTGAAACCAGTAGGGGCGCTTAACAACCATAGCTGAAAGCAGTATGAGTACTTATACAGGTCGAACCGTACAAAGCACGCCTTGAATAGTGCTACTTTTCCTATAGTTAACCAAGGGTGAGGCCACCAAGCCCCAAGACAAGGCCCAGGTGCCACCCCGCGCATCCACAACCTTCTGAAAGTGGCTTCATCTCGCAATGTGGTCAATAAACAGGATATTCGCTTTAGAGCCATGGAAAAGCATGAGCATAACCTTTTGTCCTATTCTCCAAGATGGACGGGCCTTCATTATTTGAGACCACCCATGAATAAGTATCTTTTCACTTCCAAGGGTAATGGAGTAGGTCGGCATAAACATCATGTTGTGACCAAACACCATATTCAGGCATCTGTATAGGAACAATAGAACTGGGTAGTTTCTGTTTCAAGAAGATCACAACTGTAAAATTGTGTATAAGCAAGAGTTTATGAACAACATATATAACAGAAAACAGCTCGTACCATAAGTTTCTCGACACAGTTGGAACTGTTCAACGTGTGTAGCAGTGGCACACATATCCCACGTGGCCTTCCACCATTGAAACGCCCCACAAGGACCTCAAGACGATCAATAAAGTGTAGGAACTTGTGGATGTCGTCCAAGTCAACTTCAGTGCCATCCGTAATAGTCGAGTTCTTATAGAATAACAAACGAGTAGCGTGCTTAACTTTCAAATAACCTACATGTCTCACCAATTATAAGAAATACTAGTTAGAAGTAGCATCTTCATGAGAGAAGGGAATCACAAATCGTTGCTACTTCTAAAGTTAAATTGTGATTAGTTAGACATAATAGCACTACAAAAAAAGACAAATCCAGGACATTTTGGGCCGAACAATTTTTTTTGTCATACTTATGACACTTCTATGACAATAATTGTGACAAAACCCGGTATCATCATAGATGTGGTGGGCTCCTACTTCTATGACAAAACATCATGACAGAAAATGGGTTTTTCGTCCTGGGCAGGCCGGATACGCAGCTGCATAACATTCTTTGGGTCGTCCATGACGGAAAAAATCGTGGTAGAAGCGAGGGCGAGGAAAATTTCGGGGAGTTCCCAATTACGGTGGGTGGTCGGGGGCCGAGCGATGCGCGTTTCTCTTGTACGCGTACGCGCGTGTGTGCGAGGCGTTGGCTCTAACTGACCCGAGCGAGGCGTTGGGCTCTAACTGAGCCCGAGAGATTGCACTGCAGGCTACGCGTTACTGAACCCAAGCAATCGATCGATGGCTGTTAACAGAACCCGATCGAGCGATTCCTTCGCTACTGCTGCTAACTGAAGCCGATCGATGCTGCGTCTGG
>NC_041389.1:400180955-400188901 GCF_002162155.2 Triticum dicoccoides
TGAGCGGTGGGGGTGGATGAACAGGACCCCGTGGCGTTGCCTCTGAATGAACAAGACCCCGATCGATCGAGCCGGTTGGGGCTGGATGAACAGGACCCTGTGGAGGGCTGGATGAACAAGACGACCCCGTGGTGGGGTGGATGAACAGTAGATGGTGGAGGGGTGGATGAACAGTAGCCCATGGAGGGGTGGTTGAACAGGCGCCCGTGGAGGGGTGGTTGAATAGTAACCGGTGGAGTAGCGCGGGGTGGAGGCTGGATGAACAGTCGCAGGTGGAGGCTGGAAGTGGTCGACGGTGGATGAACAGTAGCCCGTGGAGGCTGGAGGAGGTCGACGATGGAGATGAACAGTATCCCGTGGAGTCCCATTTTACGGTACACCACACCCCTCCCGATGAACAGGACCCCCGTTTCGACCGTAGCGCTCCAACACAAGTCCGTTTTGTCCGTTTTGCGGTACGCCACACCCCTCCCGATCAACAGGACCCCCATTTCGATTGTAGGAGGTCCACTTCCTCCGTTTTGCGGTACACCAGACCCCTCCCGATGAACAGGATCCCGTTTTGAACGTGGCCGGTCGAACACAAGGCCGTTTCCTCCGTTCTGCGGTACGCCAGGCCTCGTTTCCATTGCCTGTTCCGTCCAAGCCCTCCCAATGAACACGAAGACGCATTCCGTTCCGACCCAGCCGGTTGGCTCCCCATGAACACGACGACGATGTTGTTTCTCCGTTCTGACCCAGCCATGTACACGAGCCCTAGCCGTACGTATGCGCGAGTAGGCGTTCGAGACCCCGCCCGTATGTACGTACGTGGCCGTATTTTCTTTCTTGCACCCTAGCCGTTGTACGTACGTGTACATGCTACGTGCGCGCCTCTACTACGACACGTGCATGCCTCTACATCGACCAATATATATGTACGTACACGTTCGCGACCAGAATGACAACGCTACGTACGCTTCGACCAGGTGGGTCCCGACTGTCACGCACTTCCTTGCATGTGAAGATGTAGTCGGTGGGTCCCAACAGTCAGGGGGCGAATCATTTTTTTTGCCCGGACGCACTTCCTTGCGTGCGAAGATGTAGCTGGTGGGTCCCAGCAGTCAGAGGGGAAACATTTTTTTCACGAAATACGGTGGCCCGTCCGGTGGGTCCCTGCTGTCAGGTGGAGGAATCATTATTTTTCGCGTAATAAGGAGGCACTTCCTTGCTGCGGTCGCGGACCCAGCTGTCAGCCTCTCCACGTACAGTCCACGTCCGATGGAAGTCGTTCCTTGACCACGCTTACCACGCCGTGCCGAGAGCACCAGGGCGATGGACGATGGTGAGGCCTAGGAAGGGGACGATGTAGAGCCAGGGAAGACGCGACATTGGAAGCCCGTGCGGAGAGGAGTACGATGGTTCACTGGTTCGGCTGTGGTGTGAGGCTGCCGTTGCCGCAGGGCCTGGCCAGCGGTGGGAATAGTAGGGGGCGGTGAGGCCTCTGCGGCAGCATAGCCGGCCACGGGAGGCAGGAGCATGCGGCACGAGCGCCGTTGCTTTGGGCGTCTGGAGCAAGAAGACCAGAGGTTGAAGAAGCTCTACGGCGTTGGATGGACATGGTACGGTCACTGGAGCTAGAATCGTTCATATTGACTAAGTTGACAAAGTTCCCCGTCAACTTAGTAGGCCAACAAGTTAGCCTCCCACCTAGGTGGGTCCCAACTAGCAGGGGGGGTATTCATTTTTTGTGCGTAATAAGGAGGCACTTCCGGTAGGTCCGAGCTGACAGCGGGGGGAATGTTTTTTTCATGAAATACTGTGGCCCGTCCGGTGGGTCCCAGTAGTCAGGGGGAAACTTTTTTCGCAAAATACTGGTGGCCCGTCCGGTGGGTCCCTGTTGTTAGGTGGAGGAATAATTATTTTCCGCATAATAAGAAAGCACTTCCTTGCGGCTGCCGTGGACCCAGCTGTCAGCCTTCCCACGTACAGTACTCTTTCAATGGAAGTCGGTCGTTGAGCACATTGACCACGCCGCGCCGAGAGCACCACGGCGGTGGACGACGGTGAGGCCTAGGAAGGGGACGATGCAGAGCTGGGGAAGACCCGACAGTGGATACCCACGCGGAGAGGAGTACGAGGGTTCACTGGTTCGGCTGCGGTGTGAGGCTGTCGTCGCTGCAGAATAACATGGGGTGTGGGTGAGTGGAGGGACGGCCTGGCCAGTGGTGGGAGTAGTATGGAGGCAGTGAGGCCTCCGCGGTAGCACAACTGGACACGGGAGGCAGGAGCAGGCGGCACGACCGGTGCTGCTTTGGGCGGCTGGAGCAAGAAGACCAGAGGTTGAAGAAGCACTATGGCCGTTGGATGGACATCATACGGTCACTAGAGTATTGACTAAGTTGACAAAGCCCTCCGTCTCCGTCAACTTAGTAGGCCCACAAGTCTGCCCAACAATATGGTGTGTCCCATCTAGGAGGGGTATTCATTTTTTTGGGCGTAATAAGGAGGCACTTCCTTGCGTGCGAAGATATAGCTGGTGGGTCCGACCTGTCAGCGGGGGAACATTTTTTTCGTGAAATACGACGGCCTTTTCCTGTGGGTCCTAGCTATCAGGTGGAGGAATCATTATTTTGCGTGTAATAAGGAGGCACTTCCTTGCGTGCGGCTGTGGGCCCAGCTGTCAGCCTCTCCACGTATAGTCCACTTCCGATGGGTGTCGTTCATTGACCACATTGACCGCGTCGAGAGCACCTGGGCGGTGGACGACGGCGAGGCCTAGGAAGGGAACAACACGGAGCCAGGGAATACTTGGCAGTTGTTTCCCACGCGGAGGAGTACGAGGGTTTACTGGTTTGTCTGCCGTCCCCGGAGAATAACAGCAGGTGTGGGTGAGTAGAGGGATGGCTAGGCCAGCGATGGGAGTACGGTGCGGCCGTGAGGCCTGCGCGGCAGCATAATCGGCCGCGAGAGGAGGGAGCAGGCAGTCCCGCTGGCGCTTGTTTGAGCGGCTGGAGCATGAAGAGCAAAGATTGAAGAAGCATGACAGCCATTGGATGGACATCCAACAGTCACTGCTCTCGTGTGTTGACTAAGTTGACAGGGCGTTGCGTGTGCGTCAAACTTTTTTTTGTAAAAGCATACGCGTCAACCTATAGTAGGCGCACAAGTCAGCCTCAAATCTGTGGAAAACAGCATACGGCCCATCTTCCATTATTTCTAATAATGTACATCCCATTTGCTAATTATAAAGAATTTTTTTGGAGCCCATCTTATTTTTGTTAGCATTACACCCCATATTGTGGCCACGGTTAAAAAGTATACGAAATTTTGCATATTTCGGTGCGGTCAACTGTTTTTAATCCAGAAATATTGATTCACATTCAAACTATTTTGAAAAATAATTTATATAAATATAAAATCCAAATAATTGTCCACGCATAAAATTCAATGGAATTTAAAATCTTGTAATGAAAAAAATTGAAACTAATTCCCGGTTTGATGAGTTTTCAAAATGTACATCCCATTTCTGGGCAAACCGAATGAAACTCTCCTTGTCTTGAAAGATTTGCAGCCCAGCAGGGCCGATAAAGCAAGTAGGCCTTGTTTGTGGATTTCTTTAAAGAAAATAGAAATGGGCTAGCCATTTTCAGCAAGAAAAAAACACAACTGGGCTCATGATGTGGTAAACATAAATAAAACCCTGGCTAGATGGGCCACAACCCCCGCACAGCCCTGTTGTTACCCTGATCCGTCGCTAAAACTAGTATAAATAACAACTGCTTTTTCCTAAAAAACTGCGCGACCTGCTGGGTCCCTGGTGTCAGCCACTCGTAGTGTAATTCTCTCATTTATTGACTACGTTGACAATGGTGTGAGCCCCAGATGTCCAACCATTAGGAGGAACCATATTTTTGGGCTTGTAATATAGAGGCACTTGCTTGCTTACTACCATGACGCTGGTGGGTCCCTACTGTCATCCTCTCCACGTACAGTCATCTCCTTGTTCCTCTTGGTTGTTGACGATGTTGACAACGCAAGAGGGCCGCTCACCGCGCATGGCGAGCGAACCAAAGCCGCAAGGCGGAGGACAACGGCGAGGCCTTGGACGGAACGAACAGGAGCCGTGGAAGATGCGCCGGTCTAGTTGCAGGCGGAGGGGAGTATGAGGGTTGACTGGTTCGGGCGTGGGTGCGTCACTACTAGGAAAAGGCATGCTAGTGGGGCACCGGTTTTGCCTTCTAATGGCGCACTACTGGTGCGCCACTAGCATCACGCCATTAGAATTAAATTCTAATGGCACACCACTGGTGCGCCATTAGTATCTGGTGTTCTAATGGCGCACCACATAGTGCGCCATTAGTATTGCCCACAGTGCGCCACTAGTATCTGCTATGCTAATGGCGCACCACATGGTAGTGCGCCATTAGTAACAATTTTTTTTTCGTTTTTTCTTAATCTCAGGTCACTATTTCACATATGAGATATCCAACACATATATATACAACAAGCATCCATATAACAATCATATCCAACACACAAGTTTCATCATATATACATACATAGCCAACACATAGTTCCATCGTTACATATTACAAAAGTTTCACATTGTTCATCCAACACCGTTATCCATCAATTCACAAAAGTTTCACATTGATACAAAATAAAAACACAAATGGAAAAGAAGCACTCCATCCATGCAAGCTTCCGTGAATTAAATCAAATCTGCGAAATGATAAACAAGAAGTTAGAAGAAGAAGAAGAAGAAGAAGAAGAAGAGAAGAAGAAGAAGACTAGAAGAATACTAGAAGAAGAATAAGAAGAAGAATAAGAAGCATAAGAAGAAGACTATAAGCTTATTATGTAAACTTGATCATTTTGTGCTAACATAAGTTATTTTGGAGCTAACCTATAGGAAACTAAGGATATAAGCTCTCTAAGTTAGCATATTAGAGCCGACTTAGGTAAAATGAAGCTAACGTATGTCATTTTGGAAAAGAAGAAGAATAAGAAGAATAAGAAGAAGACTATAAGCTTATTATGTAAACTTGATCATTTTGTGCTAACATAAGTTATTTTGGAGCTAACCTATAGGAAACTAAGCATATAAGCTCTCTAAGTTAGCATATTAGAGCCAACTTAGGTAAAATGAAGCTAACCTATGTCATTTTGGAAAAGAAGAAGAATAAGAAGAAGACTATAAGCTTATTATGCAAACTTGATCAGTTTGTGCTAACATAAGTTATTTTTGGAGCTAACCTATAGAAAACTAAGCATATAAGCTCTAAGTTAGCATATTAGAGCCAACTTAGGTAAAATGAAGCTAGACTATAGGAAACTAAGCATATTAGAGATAACATAGGTAACTAAGTATATATATATATATATATATATATATATATATATATATATATATATATATATATCATTTTGGAGATATGACATACCTAACATAGTTCAGTTCTCATTGTTCTTCTCCTTCTCCTTCCTCAGCCTGATGCGCCAAGAGCGGCGAGGAGGTGGAGGCAGCGGGATGTAGTCTTCTACCACAATTGGCGTGGTCATGTCGCCCAGGTGTGGGATCGCCGGCGCCACCACCGGTGCGTGGTCATTGTCAGGCACCAGAACCATCGCGAGGCCACCTTCAGGCAGGACGGGCACGACCATCGCCAGGTCATCCTCATCCACCACCATCTCTTGCCCATGGTCAGCCACCACCATCTCTTGCCCATGGCCAGCCACCATCATCTCTTGCCCTTGGTCAGCCACCACCAGCACTAGGTCATCCTCAGCCTAATACCCATCGTCATCCTGCAGCTCCTCATCCCCACTCTGCTCCTCTTCTCCCCCACTCCAGTCCGGATCATCCTTCTTGTTGTCAGAATCACTGCTGCCAGAATCGCTGCTGCTTTCGCTAAAGCCAGAATCGCTATTGCTTTTGCTACAGCCATAATCGCTGCTGCTTTGGCTGTAGCCAGTGCCGCTGCTGCTGCTCACATTGCCTGTCCAAATGCAACAATGACCGTTAATAATCGATGTGAGACAAAGCCAAATGTAGAGGAATAAGAAGAGGCAGAAAGTACTGGCATCATCATCATCAGCGTAGCGCATGCGACACATAGTCGCGTTGAACACCATCACGGTGAGCATGGTGGCGTCGTCGTTGTACCTGAAGAGAAGTAAGTACCCCAGCCACAGGTCGTAGGCACGGTAGAACTTCTCCCACCCACGATACAAGTACATGTGGCCCTCCTTGATCACCAACTCCACATCCCACAGCCTGCAAAATTCGCTGCCGGCCTGTCGCAGCTTCACATCTTTTGGCGGATCTTCACCCAGCATGTTCATAAAACTGTCAGGCAGCCTCTGCAGTTTGGGACAATGAGTGATGTAGCAAACAACAGATATCATAATGAGATGGGTGAAGGGGAGATCTCTCGTTTTATATACCTACATCATGGATGATACTGAAGTCCCAAGTATGATACTGAAGAACTCGGAAGCATCCAACTTGTACTGCGGTGTGGCAGAGCGGTGGTGGCTGCTTCCCCCCATCTCTGATAAGCAGCAGAATAGACCAATTAGTACCCTTACAACAGATCATAAAACATGCATGAAAATAACCACTCTATATCAAGTTTATCCAAGCAAAATCTCTCATTGTGAAAGCAGTGGGCAAAGTAACAGAGAGTAAGCTGGACAACAAGCACAACAAATAAAAAGTATGCAAACAACATTGCAACCGATGATATCACAATCATAGTGCCATTCTAAACCAATAGCACATTTGATTCAAGGTATCAGGTGGGTCGGCCAAACCCTTTTTTGGAACATAAAGTGATGAGCATACATACTACTATCCAAGCAAATTAACTGAATAGTATTGTGTCAAGTTCAGTTTGAAAATTCAGTTACTGCTTGAGTGATTTGACACCAAAAATTACTCCCAAAAATTACTGCTTCAATTACTGCAGAATTTGGTTACATGTCTATCTGCATTTTCTTGGTTGCTACTTCTGTCACATAAGAATAATTGCTCTGCCTCTGATATCTGGGTAGAACATTGCTTTGTTGGTCAATAGAGTAGGTTTGTATAGGCTAAATAAAACTGTTGTTTCTGCAAATGACAGGATGGAGAGGCAAAGTATTCTAGTAATTTGTATTGGTATGTTATGCTTGTTATTTTACAGACTTCAAATGGAAAGCATTTTACAGTGATTTATCCCCCTAATGTCCCTTAAATACCTAATTAACCGGAGATTGCTAATAACCAGCAGATTTACCATTACTGAATAGCTTGCACTGCTGCATTAGCAGACAACAGCATTTCTAGTGAAAATTGAACTTGGGACATTTGACAAATCCCAAGGCCAGGACCCAGCAATGGCAAACAGAGCACAAAGGTAGCACTGCTATGGCACAAGGGTAGCTGCCCTAGGCCTCAATTATGACCACTAAACAAAGCTAGAGGAGATAGCACTCTACTAACGCTACAGAAAACATAGGAGCACTGCTATGGCAGTTGCTGACTTGCTATGGCCGTTGCTGACCAAAATTAGCAATTTTTTGAACCTAATTTGACCTAAATTAGAGAGGAATTTAACCTAAACCTAGCAATAGAGAGAAGAAGAGGGCATGGCCGGGAGGGAGGAGAGGAGGAAGAGAGGAGAAGAGAGGCAGAGGGAGGAGGTTTACCTGACCACGATGAGGTGGTGGCCGGAGCAGAGACGATGGAGGGCGGAGACGGCGAGCTTGGGGGAGGCGGGGATAGACGGCAGGGAGGTCACGGGCCTCCTCTCCTGGTGGACGTGGGGCCTCCTCTCCTGGTGGACATGGGACGGCGCCGAGGCTCCAAGTCTCCGGCGCCTCTGAGGGTTAGGGAGGGAGGCGAGGGAGGCGGCGCTCGCGGGAGAGGCGGGGCTCGGGAGGGAGGCGGCGCTCGAGGGGGAGGAAGGGGAGAGGGAGGC
>NC_041389.1:400189363-400189871 GCF_002162155.2 Triticum dicoccoides
GAGGCGGCGGGGGCGCATGGGCGGCTGTGGCGGACAGAGGGGGCGGCGGCGCTCGAGGGGGAGGAAGGGGAGAGGGAGGCAGCGGGGGCGCATGGGCGGCTGCGGCAAAGGGAGGGGCGGCGGCGTACGGTTGGGGAATCTGGCAAGGAGGGAGGCCACAATGCGCGAGGGCAATAGGTGGAGTGGGGGGAGGGTTCTAATGGCGCACCTCCACCTAGTGCGCCATAAGTACCACATAACCCTATCTATATCAGAACCTATCTAAATTAGAACCCGCCCAGTAGCCCGACTGGTCAGCACGCAGAACACACACTAGGAGGTCCTGGGTTCGATTCCCAGGCTCCCCAATTTTTGTTTTTATGCATTTTAAATGTTGTTTGATATTTATTTGTGTTTAAATATGTTCAAACTTGTTTAAATCATAACACTAATATTTTTTTTAAAAATATGTTCAAATTTGTTATTTGAAAATATTTATGAATATGAAAAAATATTCATATGGGGGAGG
>NC_041389.1:400190477-400194293 GCF_002162155.2 Triticum dicoccoides
GGTGGGGCGACGGGGCGAGGGGAGGTGGGGCAAGGGGGCGGCGATGGGAGGGGGGCGACGGGGCGAGGGGAGATGGGGCTCGGCATTACTAACAATTTTTTTTCAAAACTACTAAGGGCACACGGTGTGTTTGGTGCGCCATTATTATGTCAACTAGTAATGGCGCACTGTTCAACGGTGCGCCACTAGTAACAATTTTTTTTATTTTTTTATTCAAAACTACTAATGGCGCACCAGGCACCAGGTGCGCCATTAGTAATATATTACTAATGGCGCACCAGAATATGGTGCGCCATTAGTATGTAGTAATGGCGCACCACATGCCTGGTGCGCCATTAGTGGCCATATCATCTATAGCCCTTTTCCTAGTAGTGCGTGTTGGGGCTGACGTCGCCGGAGAATAACAGGACGTGTGGGGGAATAGAGGAAGGGACTGGCCAATGTTGGAGGGTACGTACGGTAGGGCGGCGGAGGCGCAACCAGGCATGGGAGGCGGGAGCAGGCAGAGCCGACGGGGTGGTTTGGTTTGGGCGGCTGGAGGAAGAAGAAGACAAGAGATAGAAGATACATGACAGATGTTGGATGTCAATCCAACGGCTGGTAGGCAGAATAGGCTATTTCCTCGCGGGTCCCAAATGTCAGAATCCAAATCTGTCACGGTCATGCAGCATTTCCTATGAAAATTTACAACCCATTTGATGTGCTAGTTCGAAATAAGTTTGTGGGTACTGGTGGGGGCTAATCACTTGGCTTCTGTAATGCACAGTGAGCTCAAGCAGCCAGCGAGAGTGATGTTATTTCCCTTGGTTGGGATTTGTTACAATATTTCACTCTAAATTAAATGAATGGCAAGCCATTTGCCTTGTCTCAGAGAAAATATGACAGTCACAGCCGAGTTGAAAAGGGCAGGAACATCTAACTCCAGCTTACAAACTGTACAAAAGCACGAGGGTTAATTGTTCATCAGGTTTACAAAAAAACCATGTTGAAAAGGGCAACAACATCTAACTCCAACACTGTTTTTGGCAGTCACAGTCAAATGGATCGGTCAAGTCCATACAATGAACATCCTGGGTCGTAAAATTTACTGGATTATGACCACAATATGTTGTAAATAGAAGCCCGACATGTTCAGAAGCTCTTTTGCCCACCTAAAACTCCTTTTTTTTGCTCTTCGACATACCCATCCGTCAAAACCATGCTACTGATAAACTTAAGCCTGATGGACAATAGTAACCTCACATTCAGCAGGAAGAATGTGACAAATCTAGTGTTTGCCCAGTTGGCTACATATCGTTCTAGCGTTATTGTCTTCAATCGAATCTCATGAGAAGTGAGAAAATCATGATGCTTACGAATCCACCGATTGGTTATAACTTTCTTACCCCGTCCTTTTTCCTAAATAGACATGAAGATTGAAAACAGTTAAGGTCTAAAAAAAGAGTGTAGAAAGAGCAACAACTGAACGGTTAATTCTAGTACACTATATGATGGCTTCCAATGTGCGCGAAATTATCACCTTTATATACAACTTCTCCAGACATGGAAATCATTGCAGCAAGCCAATAATCTTGTTCAGATCAAAACTATTCATTTGGATATATAAGATCTTGACAGAATCCAGCACCATTGATAGGCCATCCATGGAGAAACTCTTCATTGAGCATAGAACATAATATTAGTACAAAATGTGTACTCCAAGATGATATATAACTTATCCGCAGAAATTTAAAATGCAGCTTATGGTTACAAGTGTAGATGATAATATAAAGTACCTGAAGAACTATGGAGCCAAACACCATATTGAAATGAGCACAGAGATCATGTATTACACCCAAGGTCTCCAATTTAGGCGCAGAGAGGACGGTTATTTGCAACGGTGAATAACTAGAATCAAGGATCAACCTTTGAAGTGAAGGGGCATCTTGGATGATGAGCTGCCTTCCGTCAAAAGAAATTCCACTTCTTACAAGGTTAGGCGACTTTATTTGGAGACAACCGATTCTAACTGTGAAAAAAAGCACCAAGCACTCCAGGGCAGAGCAACTGGAGTGGATGATGCTGTGCAATGAGGCCTCTGATATGCGAACCCGCACAAGTGAAAGTTTCTTGAGAAATGGGAGTCAAAGGTTTAGTACCAGATTGTCTCGTGGGTAGCACAACGCAAAGGTGGCGGTGTGGAGAGAGGAGGAAAACCGCGAGATGGACATCGGTGCTGAGGGCACAAGTTCATGGCGTTCGGTATGTGGTATGTGATTTCCAGGGGAACAGTAGAACTCAAGCAACTGTAGTTCTGTGAATTCAGGGGATTTCGGCCAGGCGTCCACCGTGCAGGGCATGGTATGCTTGCTCAGGTAGCATGACGGTATGCAGAGGCTTTGAACGGAGCCCTGGTGGGAGGAGATGATGGCTCTGGGGATTTCAAAATCATTGAAGAGAGATAGCTGACGACAGTCAAGGTTAAGGGGCACGACACGCCATAGAGGGCGCCACCGAATTGAGAGGACTTGGGTGCGGCAGCAATCCTTGGTGGGGAGAAGCGAGATGATCTCCCCAAGGATGGCGTCCGGGAGATCGCTGATGCGGTCCACCCGAGATTCTACAGGTTCCTGGGATCCAGTGGGGGCGGGGTCGCCGCTTCTCCCCGCGTTGCCGGGTGCGGGATCTACAACAGGCGTTGCCGCTGGCGGGAGCCTCATCTTCTTGGCATTGGGGTCAGCCGACTCCATTTTCCTCGAGGGCGTCGCATCGCGCTCACGGATTTGAGCAGAGTAATGAATGATGATCCTAGTTGTAGTGCGAGTGAAGAAGAAGGGGAGCTGGGGTTTTTCTGTAGTAGTGAGGAAGAAGGGGAGTTGGGGTTTTCTGTAGGAGTGAGGTGAGGAATTTGGGGGTATGAGTGGAGCGAGCTAATGTGAGGTTGGTGGGAGCGAGGAGGAAGAAGATCACCCATGGTTTTTTGGGGGGCGGTGTGCTGGGTGTGGGTAGTGCCTCTCATTAAGTAAATATATGGGCTTTTGAATTGATTTTACTATTTACTAGTGTGGATGGGCTGTTTTGTCTTGGGCCTGGAGAAACAATTACTACTAGTATAGTGGAGACACTCTACAGCTACCTAGAAAAACAATTACTACTAGTATAGTGGAGACACTCTACCGCTTCTAGCTCCTCCTATGTCATTGAAACGTCTCCCTCTACTGAATGCCATTATACTTTTGTTCACCGACATGCGGGCCATGCAACGCACGGGCCCAAATGTCATCCACCAAATTAGAAGGCAGTATGCAGGCGGAGAGTCACCCCGGTCGTAGAGCGGCAGTAACGAGCCGTCGTATCACAAAACCCCACCTCCCAATAGTCTAAGTTTGACGGACGAAGCAACCATCATTTCACTCTTCGCTGAATCCCTTTCTCCCTCACCGTCTTCAAGAAAGGCAACACTCACATCTGCCACTGTTCTTCTCTCCCAACAAAGGGAAGGTAAGTGGATTCGTGATGTTGGTATATTTTCGTTCAGAGAAAAAAAGAACTTTTACAAAGCAGTAACCAATCCTCACTCTCTTTTTTGTTTCATTCTCATTGCAATTGTGTTTTACTTTCAGTGGTCTCCTAGTATTCGTCAGTTTCATGATAGACCAAGGAGAACCAGGCAAAGATCTACCGATATTGGAGCAGACGCAGGAGGCTGATCCCCACGAGACAGAGAGCTCCAAGAAGATGGAGGCAGCCACTGAGCCGACCCCAGATACGCTCATGGCTACTACTGAGATGGTCAACGCCCTGTTTGAGGTTATAGCCCCCGTGGCACTACAGGAG
>NC_041389.1:400194607-400291111 GCF_002162155.2 Triticum dicoccoides
TGCTGATCTCGATTGTGGTTTTTCATCTAAGTATGTGGTGATTAATAATGCAAAATTTTATTAGCTTCGATGCCATGCTATACATAGTGGTTTAAATAACTCGTGTTTCTTATACTGAAAATTAATTCAGAATTTGTTTCTATTTCAATTAGAGCCCTGTTGCAGACAAGGATTGTGTGGTTGTACATGTCACTCGCTATGAGGTGGATGACCTGAATATACGCAGTGGGAAAACAGAGTTCTTAGGCTGTTGGATCCTGGAAGCTATTTGCGGATATACCAATGAAGAGTTGTATTCTATCCTCAATGTTGTCAGGTGTGTTGTCCAGGGTGTACTGAAGCACAAGAAGTTCAAAGCTACTCCTTTGTTTGCGAGGCATACTGTTCTTGTCAAGCTTATGCAGGAAGATGACGTGGCATGCCTCCACAAACAAGTTTACTAGTGGCAAGGCCACAAGGTTGTATTCATGAAGGTTCACAGGATTGAGCTGCTGCGGGATGTCCTCGATGATGTTCATGGCAAGGTCCGTCTTGTGTCCAGCCCAAATTACATCGAGGCATGAAATAGTTGCCCCAGCTAGTGTTTAATAGTAGTTTAGATTGTGTCTAATTATCCGAACCTTGCCTGTTATCGACCCCTCTGGGGCTAGTACTCTGTTTGAATCCGTCTATGGGAACTGCTGCTACTTTTGTGTGCCCGTGAATCATGTGAGAACCATCATAATTGTTGCCGAAACAGATGCATCCTCGCTAGTTTTTTCATGAATATGGCATGGTAAGACATAAGTTGTCACGGTTTATCATACGAGAAGTGTGTGTTTTGATGAAATAGAGCACTCGTTCGAGAACTGTGCGCTGACGTATACATAAGTACTTGTAAACACTATTGGTGCTACCCCACTTGTAAGTACTTGTGCAAAACACGACACATTGGCTCAGCTCGCTTCAACACTAGGCTATCGACCAGCTAACAATCAACAATCTGTTGTCTGACATATAAGCAGCTATGTATCTTGTTACAGTGGTTCATGCAGTTAACTAAGGCCACAATGTAAATTCCAAACGTTCACACGCTAGTCCAGCGCTCATGTGGAACACTCACATTAAACTCGTCTTCATAAAAAAACTTGAAAAGCATAAGTAAAGCAATTTTATACATCTCAATGATTCATAGAACATAACAAACATATACTAGTTCACAACAAAAGACAAAGTTGTGAGAAGGTTTACAAATCAGGAAAAAACAAGCAAGGCTTCACTGAGCAAAGGGCCTCCCGGCAGGCTTAAATTTCCTAGAGTTCACTCTGGTTTTTTCTTGTTGCCACCATCCAGGGTTAGGTTCTCTCATTCCAGAATAACCAATTATAATTGTGGTCTCAGCTGGAATGCTAAACTGAACCATGCAGTGTACTGACCAGGTGAAATTCTTGTGCATTCCACTAAATTTAAGCACCGCTATTTGCAGAAATAAGCAGACCACAATGCCTCTTGGCCGCGCACCTGTCCAAAAAATCATCGTGCAGCCGTGCCAGCTAGTCCTCGGTCCATGGATGAACTGGTAGAAAGTGCATTCTGGAGTAGGATGTAGTTGTTTTCACTCGTCCCTGCACTGCAATCAGGAAGTAAAACGTACGAATAAGCTTCTTTTAGATTGCGTTGGTCATTCTACCTTAGTTACTACCAATGTAGGAATACCTTGAAGACTGGAGGTTAGACGACAACAACGAGGGATAGCCATCTCATTTTGCGCAGTTGTACTAAAACTGAGGTGTGTGCTTTTGATTGCGCGGATAGAAATGATACAGAGACAGACATCCCGAAACGATATGGAGACAGACATCCCTGTTTGCGCAAATACGAAATGCGGTTATTTAAACAGCGACATATATTTGCAGTGGCGTATGATTAATAGCAGCATCTATTGTGTTATAATTGGCACTAGATTGACAGTATGAAGAGTCCTTAAGTAAGTAGCATCACATCACATCAACAATGCCACTAGATTAACATGCAGAACAATAGCATTAGTATTACTGTCATGAGAGTAGCACATGGTCAGTAAATGTGCAATCAAATTTGTGCAGTTCCACTAGGATGAAGCAATGTTAGCGATGTGAGATTTAAGTGTAACTGCAAGAACACAATTCATGGGAAATAAAGCAAGATGGAAGCACTTCATAAAATGGTGGTGGCATTGCTTCAATTTATCGACGGCACTAGACCATTACTTATAGTGACATTAGGTGGCATTGATTAATGCTTCATGTCATTTTACATTAACGGTAGCGATATGGGCATAGGGACAGCAGGGGCATAAAGTGGTGAGGCAGATGTGGCTGCCGAGAGCGGCAAAAACTCAGGCAGCATATCTGCATTTGTCCCATTTTTTATCTCCTCGGCGACATTTTCCTATGTGAGCACAGGAAATCTAGACCTGCTCATTCTCATTTGCGTTGTCCCCCAACACCCGTCACTTTCTTTCCTTTCTCAACCAAGAGATAGGTCCACTTCCCCCACCCTTCGCCATCCACCATTCTTTCTTCGTCTTTTCAACCAAGAGACCGGTTGGGTAGCCAGTATCTACTACTTTCCCCCATTTCCTCTTAGAACCAAGTCCTAGATTCATGCTACAGCTTTCCCACTTTCTTCCCTATTTGAACTAACTCTTAGAGTCGACTGTATGAACTAGCTTTACCTCTAATAATAGTAAAAGTCTAGGTGGCTTTGGAACAGCGGACGGAAGTAGAAAAAGATCCACCCGAAGAGAGGTGGGGCAGTAAAGCAAGGAAGGTGTTCCGTTTCGAAGGAATATATACCTGAGGGTCGTCGGCATGTGGCAAAGACGGCGTCGGGAGGCCGCATCTTGGCCACAATACCGCAGGGACGAAGAAGGGGTTGGAGGCCCTCCCGAGCCGGCGCTCTCTCGGAGAGAACGGCACGGCCGCTGATCGGGACGCGCGGGCAGCCGTTAGTCTCCTCCCTCGCTGTCGACGACAGCGTGAATGATGCACCTACACCACTGCCCCGGTCGAGGTTGTCCGTGTTG
Source organism: Triticum dicoccoides (assembly GCF_002162155.2). Taxonomy (NCBI): domain Eukaryota; kingdom Viridiplantae; phylum Streptophyta; class Magnoliopsida; order Poales; family Poaceae; genus Triticum; species Triticum dicoccoides. The sequence goes on from NC_041389.1 coordinate 400,197,654, forward strand.
GGGAACGTAGCAGAAATTCAAAATTTTCCTACGTGTCACCAAGATCTATCTATGGAGAAACCAGCAACAAGGGGAAGGAGAGTGCATCTACATACCCTTGTAGATCGCTAAGCGGAAGCGTTCAAGATAACGGGGTTGAAGGAGTCGTACTCGTCGTGATTCAAATCACCAGAGATCCTAGTGCCGAACGGACGGCACCTCCGCGTTCAACACACGTACAGCCCGGTGACGTCTCCCATGCCTTGATCCAGCAAGGAGAGAGGGAGAGGTTGAGGAAGACTCCATCCAACAGCAGCACAACGGCGTGGTGGTGGTGGAGGAGCGTGGCAATCCAGCAGGGCTTCGCCAAGCACCACGGGAGAGGAGGAGGAGAAGAGGCAGGGCTGCACCAATAGAGGGAGAAGTTCTCATGTGTTGGGCTGCTCCAATGCCTCCACTATATATAGGGGGAGAGGGGGCTGCGCCCCCACCTAGGTTTCCACCCCTAGGGGGCGGCGGCCAGCCCTAGATGGGACTTGGAGGGGGCGGCCAAGAGGGGGAGAGAGGGGGCGCGCCCTAGGGTGGGCCTATAGGCCCATCTGCGCCTAGGGTTTCCCCTCTCCCCTCCTAGCTGCGCCTTGGGCAAGGGTGGGAGGCGCACCAGCCCACTCTGGGGCTGGTCCCTTTCCACTCTAGGCCCATGCAAGCCTCCGGGGCCGGTGGCCCCACTTGGTGGACCCCCGGGACCCTCCCGGTGGTCCCGGTACGTTACCGATAAAACCCGAAACTTTTCCGGTGACCAAAACAGGACTTCCCATATATAAATCTTTACCTCCGGACCATTCCGGAACTCCTCGTGACGTTCGGGATCTCATCCGGGACTCCGAACAACATTCAGTAACCACATACAAAACTTCCTTTATAACCCTAGCGTCATCAAACCTTAAGTGTGTAGACCCTACGGGTTCGGGAGACATGTAGACATGACCGAGACGTTCTCCGGTCAATAACCAACAGCGGGATCTGGATACCCATGTTGGCTCCCACATGTTCCACGATGATCTCATCGGATGAACCACGATGTCAAGGACTCAATCGATCCCGTGTTCAATTCCCTTTGTCTAGCGGTATTTTACTTGCCCGAGATTCGATCGTCGGTATACCGATACCTTGTTCAATCTCGTTACCGGCAAGTCTCTTTACTCGTTCCGCAACACATCATCCCGTGATCAACCCCTTGGTCACATTGTGCACATTATGATGATGTCCTACCGAGTGGGCCCAGAGATACCTCTCCGCTTACACGGAGTGACAAATCCCAGTCTCGATTCGTGCCAACCCAACAGACACTTTCGGAGATACCTATAATGCACCTTTATAGCCACCCAGTTACGTTGTGATGTTTGGTACACCCAAAGCACTCCTACGGTATCCGGGAGTTGCATAATCTCATGGTCTAAGGAAAAGATACTTGACATTAGAAAAGCTTTAGCATACGAACTACACGATCTTTGTGCTAGGCTTAGGATTGGGTCTTGTCCATCACATCATTCTCCTAATGATGTGATCCCGTTATCAACGACATCCAATGTCCATAGCTAGGAAACCATGACTATCTGTTGATCACAACGAGCTAGTCAACTAGAGGCTCACTAGGGACATATTGTGGTCTATGTATTCACACGTGTATTACGATTTCCGGATAATACAGTTATAGCATGAATAAAAGACTATTATCATGAACAAAGAAATATAATAATAACACTTTTATTATTGCCTCTAGGGCATATTTCCAACAGTCTCCCACTTGCACTAGAGTCAATAATCTAGTTCACATCACCATGTGATTAACACTGACAGGTCACATCACCATGTGACCAACATCCAAAGAGTTTACTAGTGTCATTAAACTAGTTCACATCATCATGTGATTAAGACTCAATGAGTTCTGGGGTTTGATCATGTTCTGCTTGTGAGAGAGGTTTTAGTCAACGGATCTGTAACATTCAGATCCGTATGTACTTCGCAAATTTCTAGGTCATATTGTAAATGCTGCTTCCACGCTCCACTTGGAGCTATTCCAAATGGTTGCTCCACTATACGTATCCGGTTTGCTACTCAGAGTCATTCGGATAGGTGTTAAATCTTGCATCAACGTAACCCTTTACGCCGAACTCTTTATCACCTCCATAATCGAGAAACATATCCTTATTCCTCTAAGGATAACTTTGACCGCTATCTGATTATCCACTCCTTGATCACCTTTGTACTCTCTTGCCAGACATGTGGCAAGGCACACATCAGGTGCGGTACTTAGCATAGCATACTGTAGAGCCTACGTCTAAAGCATAGGGGATGACCTTCGTCCTTTCTCTCTTTTCTGCCGAGGTCGAGCTTTAAGTCTTAACTTTGTACCTTACAACTCAGGCAAGAACTTCTTCTTTGACTGATCCATCTTGAACACCTTCAAGATCATGTCAACGTATGTGCTCATTTGAAAGTATTATTAAGCATTTTGATCTATCCTTATAGATCTTGATGCTCAATGTTCAAGTAGCTTAATCCAGGTTTTCTATTGAAAAACACCTTTCAAATAACCCTATATGCTTTCTAGAAAATCATTTCTGATCATCAACATGTCAACAACATATACTCATCAGAAATTCTATAGTGCTCCCACTCACTTCTTTGGAAATACAAGTTTCTCATAAACTTTGTATAAACCCAAAATCTTTGATCATCTTATCAAAGTGCACATTCCAACTCCGAGATGCTTACTCCAGTCCATGGAAGGATCGCTAGAGCTAGCATACCTTTTAGCATGCTTAGGATCGACAAAACCTTTCTGATTGTATTACATACAACCTTTCCTTACGAAAACTGGTAAGGAAACTCGTTTTGACATCCATCTGCCAGATTTCATAAATGTAGCTAATGCTAACATGAATCCGACGGACTTAAGCATCGCTATGGATGATAAAATCTCATCTAGTCAACTCCTTGAACTTGTGAAAAAACTCTTCGCCACAAGTCGAGCTTCATAGACGGTGACATTACCGTCCACGTCCGTCTTCTTCTTAAAGATCCATTTATCTTAATGGCTTGCCGATCATTGGGCAAGTCCACCAAAGTCCATGCTTTGTTTTGATACATGGATCCTATCTCGGATTTCATGGTTTCTTAACCATTTGTCGGAATTTGGGCCCACCATCGCTTCTCCATAGCTCGTAGGTTCATTGTTGTCTAGCAACATGACCTTCAAGACAGGATTACTGTACCACTCTGAAGTAGTACGTATCCTTGTCACCCTACGAGGTACGGCAGTGACTTGATCCGAAACTTCATGATCACTATCATAAGCTTCTACTTCAATTGGTGTAGGTGCCACATGAACAACTTCCTGTGCCCTGATACACACTGGTTGAAGTGATGGTTCAATAACCATATCAAGTCTCCACCATCCTCCCACTCAACTCTTTCGAGAGAAACCTTTCCTCGAGAAAGGACCCGATTCAAGAAACAATCCATATTGCTTTCGGATCTGAGTTAGGAGGTATACCCAACTGTTTTGGGTGTCCTATGAAGATGCATTTTATCCGCTTTGGGTTCGAGCTTATCAACCTGAAACCTTTTCACATAAGCGTCACAGCCCCAAACCTTTAAGAAATGACAACTTAGGTTTCTCCAAACCATAATTCAAATGTTGTCGTCTCAAAGGAATTATGTGGTACCCTATTAAAGTGAGTGCGGTTGTCTCTAATGCCTAACCCATGAATAATAGTGGTAATTTTGATAAGAGACATCATGGTACGCACCATATCCAATAGGGTGCAACTATGATGTTCGGACACACCATCACACTATGGTGTTCCAGGCGGTATTAATTGCGAAACAATTTGCACAATGTCTTAATTGTGTGCCAAAACTCGTAACTCAGATATTCATCTCTATGATCATATCATAGACATTCTATCCTCTTGTCACGAAGATCTTAAACTTCACTCTGAAATTACTTGGACCATTCAATAATTCAGACTTGTGTTTCATCAAGTAAATATTCTCAACATCTACTCAAATCATCCGTGAAGTAAGAACATAACGATATTCACTGCATGCCTCAGCACTCATTGGACTGCACATATCAAAATGTGTTACTTCCAACAAGTTGCTATCTTGTTCCATCTTACTGAAACCGAGGCTTTTCAGTCATCTTGCCCATGTGGCATGATTTGCATATCTCAAGTGATTCAAAATCAAGTGAGTCCAAACAATCCATCTGTATGGAGTTTCTTCATGCGTATACACCAATAGACATGGCTCGCATGTCTCAAACTTTTCAAAAACGAGTGAGTCCAAAGATCCATCAACATGGAGCTTCTTCATGCGTTTTATACCAATATGACTTATATGGCAGTGCCACAAGTAAGTGGTACTATCATTACTATCTTATATCTTTTGGCATGAAAATGTGTATCACTACGATCGAGATTCAATAAACCATTCCATTAGGTGCAAGACCACTGAAGGTATTATTCACATAAATAGAGTAACTATTATTCTCCTTAAATGAATAACCGTATTGCAATAGACATAATCCAATCATGTCTATGCTCAACGCAAACACCAAATGACAATTATTCAGGTTTAATACTAATCTTGATGGTAGAGGGAGCGTGCGATGTTTGATCACATCAAACTTGGAAACACTTCCAACATATATCGTCAGCTCACCTTTAGCTAGTCTCCGTTTATTCCGTAGCTCTTTTATTTCGAGTTACTAACACTTAGCAACTGAACCGGTATCTTAATACCCTGGTGCTACTAGGAGTACTAGTAAAGTACACATTAACATAATGTATATCCAATATACTTCTATCGACCTTGCCAGCCTTCTCATCTACCAAGTATCTAGGGTAATGCTGCTCCAGTGGTTGTTCCCCTTATTACAGAAGCACTCAGTCTCGGGTTAAGGTTCAACCTTGGGTTTCTTCACTGGAGCAGCAGCTGATTTGCCGTTTCACGAAGTATCCCTTCTTGCCCTTGCCCTTCTTGAAACTAGTGGTTTCACCAACCATCAACAATTGATGCTCCTTGTTGATTTCTACTTTCGCGGTGTCAAACATCGTGAATACCTCAAGGATCATCATATCTATCCCTGATATGTTATAGTTCATCACGAAGCTCTAGCAGCTTGGTGGCAATGACTTTGGAGAAACATCACTATCTCATCTGGAAGATCAACTCCCACTCGATTCAAGTGATTGTTGCACTCAGACAATCTGAGCACAAGCTCAACGATTGAGCTTTTCTCCCTGAGTTTGCAGGCTAAGAAAATCGTCGGAGGTCTTATACCTCTTGACGTGGGCACGAGCCTGAAATCCCAATTTCAGCCCTCGAAACATCTCATATGTTCCGCGATGTTTCGAAAAACGTCTTTGGTGCCTCTACTTAAACCATTTAACTGAACTATCACGTAGTTATCAAAACGTGTATGTCCGATGTTCGCAACATCGACAAACGACGTTTGGGGTTCAGCACACTGAGCGGTGCAGTAAGGACATAAGCTATCTACTGATCGCATAATCGCTACTATCAACTTTCAACTATATTTTCTCTAGGAACATATCTAAACAGTGGAACTAAAGCGCGAGCTTACGACATAATTTGCAAAGGTCTTTTGACTATGTTCAGGATAATTAAGTTCATCTTATGAACTCCCACTCAGATAGACATCCCTCTGGTCATCTAAGTGATTACATGATCCGAGTCAACTAGGCCGTGTCCGATCATCCGTGAGACGGACTAGTCATCATCGGTGAACATCTTCATGTTGATCGTATCTACTATACGACTCATGCTCGACCTTTACGTCTCCGTGTTCCGAGGCCATGTCTGTACATGCTAGGCTCGTCAAGTTAACCCTAAGTGTATTGCATGTGTAAATCTGTCTTACACCCGTTGTATGTGAACGTAAGGATCTATCACACCCCATCATCACGTGGTGCTTCGAAACGACGAACTGTAGCAACGGTGCACAGTTAGGGGAGAACACTTCTTGAAATTGTTGTAAGGGATCATCTTATTTACTACCGTCGTTCTAAGTAAACAAGATGCATAAACATGATAAACATCACATGCAATCAAATAGTGACATGATATGGCCAATATCATTTTGCTCCTTTTGATCTCCATCTTCGGGGCTCCATGATCATCATCATCACCGGCATGACACCATGATCTCCATCATCATGATCTCCATCATCATGATCTCCATCATCATGATCTCCATCATCGTGTCTTCATGAAGTTGTCTCGCCAACTATTACTTCTACTACTATGGCTACCGGTTAGCAATAAAGTAAAGTAATTACATGGCGTTGTTCAATGACACGCAGGTCATACAATAAATAAAGACAACTCCTATGGCTCCTGCCGGTTGTCATACTCATCGACATGCAAGTCGTGAATCCTATTACAAGAACATGATCAATCTCATACATCACATATCATTCATCACATGCTTCTTGGCCATATCACATCACACAGCATACCCTGCAAAAACAAGTTAGACGTCCTCTAATTGTTGTTTGCATGTTTTACGTGGCTGCTATGGGTTTCTAGCAAGAACGTTTCTTACCTACGCAAAACCACAACGTGATATGCCAATTGCTATTTACCCTTCATAAGGACCCTTTTCATCGAATCCGTTCCGACTAAAGTGGGAGAGACTGGCACCCGCTAGCCACCTTATGCACCAAGTGCATGTCAGTCGGTGGAACCTGTCTCACGTAAGAGTACGTGTAAGGTCGGTCCGGGCCGCTTCATCCCACAATACCGTCGAAACAAGATTGGACTAGTAACGGTAAGCATATTGAACAACATCAACGCCCACAACTACTTTGTGTTCTACTCGTGCAAAGAATCTACGCAATAGACCTAGCTCTGATACCACCGTTGGGGAACGTAGCAGAAATTCAAAATTTTCCTACGTGTCACCAAGATCTATCTATGGAGAAACCAGCAACGAGGGGAAGGAGAGTGCATCTACATACCCTTGTAGATCGCTAAGCGGAAGCGTTCAAGAGAACGGGGTTGAAGGAGTCGTACTCGTCGTGATTCAAATCACCGGAGATCCTAGTGCCGAACGGACGGCACCTCCGCGTTCAACACACGTACAGCCCGGTGACGTCTCCCATGCCTTGATCCAGCAAGGAGAGAGGGAGAGGTTGAGGAAGACTCCATCCAACAGCAGCACAACGGCGTGGTGGTGGTGGAGGAGCGTGGCAATCCAGCAGGGCTTCGCCAAGCACCACGGGAGAGGAGGAGGAGAAGAGGCAGGGCTGCACCAATAGAGGGAGAAGTTCTCATGTGTTGGGCTGCTCCAATGCCTCCACTATATATAGGGGGAGAGGGGGCTGCGCCCCCACCTAGGTTTCCACCCCTAGGGGGCGGCGGCCAGCCCTAGATGGGACTTGGAGGGGGCGGCCAAGAGGGGGAGAGAGGGGGCGCGCCCTAGGGTGGGCCTATAGGCCCATCTGCGCCTAAGGTTTCCCCTCTCCCCTCCTAGCTGCGCCTTGGGCAAGGGTGGGAGGCGCACCAGCCCACTCTGGGGCTGGTCCCTTTCCACTCTAGGCCCATGCAAGCCTCCGGGGCCAGTGGCCCCACTTGGTGGACCCCCGGGACCCTCCCGGTGGTCCCGGTACGTTACCGATAAAACCCGAAACTTTTCCGGTGACCAAAACAGGACTTCCCATATATAGATCTTTACTTCCGGACCATTCCGGAACTCCTCGTGACGTCCGGGATCTCATCCAGGACTCCGAACAACATTCGGTAACCACATACAAAACTTCCTTTATAACCCTAGCGTCATCGAACCTTAAGTGTGTAGACCCTACGGGTTCGGGAGACATGTAGACATGACCGAGACGTTCTCCGGTCAATAACCAATAGCGGGATCTGGATACCCATGTTGGCTCCCACATGTTCCACGATGATCTCATCGGATGAACCACGATGTCAAGGACTCAATCGATCCCGTGTTCAATTCCCTTTGTCTAGCGGTATTTTACTTGCCCGAGATTCGATCGTCGGTATACCGATACCTTGTTCAATCTTGTTACCGGCAAGTCTCTTTACTCGTTCCGCAACACATCATCCCGTGATCAACCCCTTGGTCACATTGTGCACATTATGATGATGTCCTACCGAGTGGGCCCAGAGATACCTCTCCGCTTACACGGAGTGACAAATCCCAGTCTCGATTCGTGCCAACCCAACAGACACTTTCGGAGATACCTATAATGCACCTTTATAGCCACCCAGTTACGTTGTGACGTTTGGTACACCCAAAGCACTCCTACGGTATCCGGGAGTTGCACAATCTCATGGTCTAAGGAAAAGATACTTGACATTAGAAAAGCTTTAGCATACGAACTACACGATCTTTGTGCTAGGCTTAGGATTGGGTCTTGTCCATCACATCATTCTCCTAATGATGTGATCCCGTTATCAACGACATCCAATGTCCATAGCCAGGAAACCATGACTATTTGTTGATCACAACGAGCTAGTCAACTAGAGGCTCACTAGGGACATATTGTGGTCTATGTATTCACACGTGTATTACGATTTCCGGATAATACAGTTATAGCATGAATAAAAGAGTATTATCATGAACAAAGAAATATAATAATAACACTTTTATTATTGCCTCTAGGGCATATTTCCAACAGTCCGGCCGGATTTGTGACCAGCCGTGAGCTGAGAGAGAGTGTGGCCACCTATGTCTTGCTTAGATCTGGAGAGCATGAGAGAGTGAATGAGAGGAACCCTAGTAAAGCAAGCGCTAAGGCTCCTGCATATATATATATATATATATAGTGGAGTGACTTTGTTGTACCAGCTTCAAAAAATGCGCTCCTACGTGTACCCACGAGTGGGTGTGAGAGAACTAGTGCGTGTGTGCACCGTTCTCTTCGTGAGAGTACAATATACTATGCCCAAAGAACGTTCACCACAAGAGTAATAGTATAAGTGTGTGACGTGTGAGCTAGAATAAAATGTGTACGATGTCTTTTGTTTTCTAGAAATTCTGAGGGTAGGGTGTGAAGAGCACATATGTGCGTGACGTCTACCTGCAGATAGACGGTGGGTGCGACGTGCGAGTCTGCGAGAGGACTCGGGAGAGTCATGACTCGTGAGGGTGCATGTGCATGAGAGAGAGGGGGAACGTATCAATGCAATGCATGTGTCCGTAAATCATTATCCGACAAATGTTCGCCACAAGCCTTTTCCCGACGAACACCGTAAGAACCGTTAGATCGGCATCCGACAGTGTCAGTTTTGCCATGTCATTTAACAGAACAGCTAATCCTCCTACACACAAATCTTCCACGTGAGTGTTAGCAACTGTCATATGCTCCCTCCATTCCGAAATGCAGTGCATATAGCTTTCTTGAAAATTCGAACCTCGCAAACTTTTACCGAGTTTTCGTGTATCAAATTGCACATGTAGAATAACTGTATATATCATTTCATTCAAATTCGAGAGGTAACTATAAAGATGGGGGAGGAGTCTACAAAGAAAGACCATCGTATCACCCGCAGCAATTTCAACCATCCTTTGGTGTCGAGGAATGTCATAGGAACTCTATATGATATGATTTTTATAGGATTTTTCCTTTAGAGCCAATTGGTTCATAGGAATAGATTCATATACTCCACATTTCAAAGGAAATAAACATGATATCATTTCTGTAGCTTTAGAGCCACTTGGTTCATATGAATGGATTCCTATACTCCCTTAATTTCAAAGGAAAATAAAAATTAGCGTATATTCAATAGAAAAGTTCCTATGATATGAACAAAATTACATCTCTTTTCTAATCCCTCCTCATAGGAATTGAGATACATCTCATCTCTAGATTCAATAGAAAAGTTCCTATGATGTGAACCAAATGACATCTCTTTTCCAATCCCTACTCATAGGAATTGAGATGCTCCATGTCATCTCTTTCCCTACAACTTCCATGTATACATCTTCTATTCCTAAATAGATAGTACAACCCACTAGTAGCTTTTTTCCAAAACATGCAACTATGGCACAAGAACTATATAGTGTGTCAATAACTTTGAAAGATAGTCGTTGGATGAAGCTAATCCGACAATGCAGAGATGGCAAATCCGAGCACTACTGGTCGTTGGATATCATCAACATTCCACCAGATCTGCCACATGTACAATTTAGAAGACTCCATGGTTGAACTTAAGCATAATGCACACACCTCAAAACAAAAGCACTTCTCCTTTGTTCTAGAATCTTCTGTATCATAATTGATTTTTTTTCTAAATGAATTACCATTATTTGTTTTTTACTTTATGCTTTACAATGCACAACCCCATGAATCTTAACATTTTTATAAAACTAATTGATTTTGAATGAGATACTATAAGAACTAAACGAACATCTACATCATGCATATATGACTCAAAGCTTTACATGCTATAGTGTGTATTTATTCATAATTTGGTTTCGAAATCTCATGCGTTCAATGCATGTGTACCTTAGTAGTTTTGAGTAGAGTAGAAAATTTCACACGGCCCCGGGTATATCGAAATGCAGGGCCCATGCATCATTGCCTTTCGGTCGAACCTACGTCCACAATTTTTTGTACGTACTATAGCTCCACTGGTCCCCGAACCCAAAATGCTGCCTCATTCCCGTAAAACCAAGTGGCCCACACATATTTAAGGCATCGACTCGAACCCGTTTACTATGATGTGGCCCCGCATGCCGTAGTACTCCTACAAACCCTAATGCCGCACTCATCATCGGTTTTCTTCAAGAGGACGAGGGAGAAGCCGATTTGTAGTGGATGCGCTTTAAAAAAAGGATCTGTAGTGGAGACCCCTACCCTAGGGTGCCCTAGGTAGTTGCCGCACGCATCATTGTTTTCTATTTTCTTTATGCTCTTGTGCCCTAGAGTGAAATGATGGTTTCTTCGCCCGTCCAGCTTAATGCGGGAAAGGTGGGGCTTTGTGATTTGACCCCTCATCGCTCATTTTCTACTACTGCGGCGCTACGACCAGGGTGCCTCCAATTCCAACCACTGCTCTGAACTGTAATTAGGTGCATCACACATGGAACAAGATGGTGGATGAGCCACATGTCAGCCAAAGGGGTCCTCTTAAGTGTGTCGCCATTTTGTGTGTGGACTGGCCCTGCTTGAGTTGCTACGCCAACACGACGGGAGCAGCCTACCACTTGGTTTTGCTCCTTGGTGAATCCTGACTATATTGATCTAAAAAGATACGTGCTGAACTACCCTCTCCGTATCATTTTTTATTTTTAGGCGTCTCAGTTTATAGGGTGTGCACGTAGTTCTAGGTCATCCATTTGCTAACTAAATATGAGTTACATGTCACAAAAAGTGTATCATTGGATTCTTAAGTGGATCTAGTTGTATTTAAAAGTCGAGGGCGGGGCTTTTCTTGCGCGGTAGGCGGGTGTAGGACCTTGAGAAGAGGTGTCTAGAGGGGGGGTGACTAGACACTAAGTACCAAAGTTGCAGTTTTTAGCCTTTTTAAGTTTAAGTGGAGTTTAGGCACAAGTTTAACATTCACAACACATAGCAAAGCAAGCATGCAAAGAGTATATGAGCAGCGGAAAGTAAAGCATGCAACTTGCAAGAATGTAAAGGATGCAACTTGCAAGAATGTAAAGGGAAGGATTTTGGAGGATTCAAACGCAGTTGGAGACACGGATGTTTTTGGTGTGGTTCCGATAGGTGGTGCTATCGTACATCCACGTTGATGGAGACTTCAACCCGCGAAGGGTAACGGTTGCGCGAGTCCACGGAGGGCTCCACCCAAGAAGGGTCCACGAAGAAGCAACCTTGTCTATCCCACCATGGCCGTCGCCCACGAAGGACTTGCCTCACTAGCGGTAGATCTTCACGAAGTAGGCGATCTCCTTGCCCTTACAAACTCCTTGGTTCAACTCCACAATCTTTGTCGGAGGCTCCCAACTGACACCTAGCCAATCTAGGAGACACCACTCTCCAAGAAGTAACAAATGGTGCGTTGATGATGAACTCCTTGCTCTTGTGCTTCAAATGATAGTCTCCCCAACACTCAACTCTCTCTCATAGGATTTGGATCTGGTGGAAAGAAGATTTGAGTGGAAAGCAACTTGGGAAAGGCTAGAGATCAAGATTCATATGGTAGGAATGGAATATCTTGGCCTCAACACATGAGTAGGTAGTTCTATCTCAGAAATAGGATACTAGAAGTGTAGGTTCATTCTGATGGCTCTCTCCACGAATGAAGAGGAGGTGGAGGGGTATATATAGCCTCCACACAAAATCTAACTGTTACACACAATTTACCAATCTCGGTGGGACCGAATCAATAAACTCGGTCAGACCGATTTAGTAAACCTAGTGACCGTTAGGATTTTCGGTGAGACCGAAATGCAACTCGGTAGGACCGATATGGTTAGGGTTAGGGCATAACGTAATCTCGGTGAGACCGATTACACAAACTCGGTAAGACCGATTTTGGTAATTAGCTAACCGGAGAGTTGGTCAGGCAAACTCAGTGGGACCGATTACTCAAACTCGGTGGGCAATTTTGGTAATAAGTTAACCAGAGAGTTTGCATTGTAATCTCGGTAGGACCGATTTCTCAAACTCGGCAAGACCGATTTTGAAGAGTCTTGAGCTTGAAGCTTTAGCCAATCCCTTGTCCTTAGCATCTTGAAGAAGTTACACATCCTTTAGTCCATGCCACTCCATTGTTGAACTTGTCTGAAATATACTAGATAAAAGTGTTAGTCCAACAAGAGATATGTTGACATTAATTACCAAAACCACCTAGGGAGCACTTGTGCTTTCAGCGGGGCAGTTCCGCCTAGTCGGTTCGACAAAGACGCGAGAAGACGAGGGAGTAGGCTGCTGCAAATGTAGGGCTGTGTGATTTGACAGCGAGTTACTGCTGGACAGTTGGGGCCCCGTGATTTGACTTGCCATTATCATTTAAACTGCGGTGCTACGACCGGCATGAGTCTCCCGATTCCTGACCACCTCCATACAGGTGCCTCTCCCAATGCTCCACCATGTAGTAGAGGTTGGCTCTTGCATTAGAGCCCACTTCTCCACTTTTTCATTGCCTCTCTTTCCTCCACATATGCAAAAATGCCATGTAAAGCGCACTATTGTACTTACTTGCTCCTACAGGTGCTAAGCTTGCCACATAGGCATAAAGTCTGATGTGAAAAGTTAATCAAGAAGAGAGAGACTAGTTTGGTGACCCAAGGGAGAAACGGTGCTAAGCGCATGTACCTAGGTGAAAAGACAATTTTGAGTCCATAGCTAATTAAATGAAGCAAACTTAGCAACAATAACCTAATAAGCACACCCTTTCATTGGAAGAGGTCACTCCTTGGCAAATGCAATAAATACTAGTACTCCATGTGTCCCATAATATAAGAACGTTTTTGGCACTACACTAGTGTCAAAAAAGTTCTTATATTATGGGACGGAGGGATTACGAAGAAAGAGATATAGAGTAGTAAAAAAATACACTTATAGCCAACCTTATAGCTAACCTTGTTGTAGTATGAGTGACTAAGTGATGACTATGTATGACATGCCAACATTAGATAGCCTAACGCACCATGTTAAATCTCCAAGGGCGCGACCGCGCGAGCGACGTGATGGTCATGGTAGGCGCGACCATGATACGGGCTGCTGGCAGCCCTTGGATCTAAGATCAAACGGTCGCATGCTAAGTTGCTGAAAATTTGCAGAATAACCCTCCAGGATAGGATATCCACCCATAGGTATAGAATCACGCCATGCAACCGTTCGATCTCAGATCCAAGGGCTCTCGGAAGCCCGTATCATGGGAGAATAGAAAGCCACTACCCTGCCGTTCGCACGCTGGTAGTTCACTCCTACTCGTCCCCGCACGTCCTTTAATACTATGGCGGTTCGCTCCTAGTCGTCCCGTCCTTTCACATTACGGTAGTTCCACTAATCCTAACCCTCCTCCCATATCCATGGCGTCCCAAATCTCCATGATCGGCTGTGAGTACAAGGTTAGAACCATCATCGGCGATGAGTTCGACGTCATCTACACCTGTTCTTCCGCGACGGTGAAAGGACGATGCCTTTCTCGCTTCAGACGCATGTTCGAAAACTCAGATGATGAGTGGGTCGCTGGGCTAGATGTTTAGTACACCACAGTCCTGGGACAAGAGAATGATCTAAAGGACGAAGAGAGGAAGAAGCCCGCTGTGATCCAGGTTTGCGTGCATGACTTATGCTTGGTCTACCACATATGCCATGCCGATGTTGAATGCCTAGATTTTAAGAACTTCCTCGAGAGCAATCTAGTCAAATTCGTTACTGTAGACTTTACGAACGACAAAGAAGTCCTGGGTCGGATAGGCCTCGTTGTAGGCAACCCCTTCGACCTCCAGAAGAATCGGCTGCTGCCCTCTCGTCAGCCTTCAATGCTGACCCTGGCAGGAGCCATGGTTCATCCTTCGTACCGTAAACTGGAGAAACCTCATTACACCTTTCATCATCATGCATGGCAGCGGAATGTACTAGATATAGACCACATCCACTATGCTGCAATGGATCGCTACCTTTGTTTCAATATCTACAAGGGTTGGATTAAGAGCAAGAGCCAAATGTGCGGTTCAAGCAAAGAAGTGTCGGCCAAGAGGAAGAGGGACAAGAACGAAGTCGAGGACGTGGACGAGGACTCCGAGTAAGGTGGCAGTGTTGTTGCTCATGGTGGTTCTAATGTAGTGTCTGCCGGAATAGTTGCAAAGTTTAATTTCAGGTGTGCTTAATTTAATTTGAGGGGTGTGTTGTGCTGAGCCCCCAGCAGAACTATGTTATGTTTCTTCTCGTTACTTTAACTCTTCAGTATGTACTACATACTACTAGTATTTCTTTAATAGAATTTAGCACCCCAATTAAGCACGTACTAGCTTTTTTTAATAGTACTATATGCATAATTTGGCGACGAGCACTTTCTATATGTAGCACCTTTTTTTTAATTTCAATTTTTGCTCCATGGCGCAATCCATCGATACTACTACTATACAAAAGTATAAATTTTTTAAAAGGCTAGAGTACTGTTCATCACATATATAGCCAGTTAAATTCTCAACCTAGAACGACATGCATGCCATGTAGTAAACCGATAAGGAGGAAGTATAGAAAAAATGAGGTGATTTTACCGAGCGATCGGCGGGGGAGCATGGCCTGTCATGCAGTCCCACGTGTCATGATGTACCAAGGCGATGTGTGTTTCCCTCTTGAGGCAGAAGCAATACTACGTGGTTTGAGATGATGGTGAACTGAAGTGTGAAATAATGGTTGCTTCGTCCGTCTGGGAAGGTGCGGCATTGTGATTTGACGTCTCATTGCTCATTACTACTACTGGGCCGGTACGAGTGGGGTGCATCCCCCCTGCTGTTCTGCACCGTTATTTGGTGTTTGCTTGACACGTCGACCCGGTTGCTATATGTCCCACATGTCAGTGACAAGAAGTATAGAATTCATGAAAGGGAGCGTCGACAAAGGAGTATACTACAGAATTCATGAAAGGGAGCGACTTAGTTTTGGAAAATCTGTTTTTACGGAGTACGTACCCACTAGGGTTTATAGGGCTCATCTAAAAAACATTCGTTTTTCTGTTTGATAAGTCTCAATTCTACTACTAGTAGTAGTACCATTACATGTTCTATTTTGAGGTGCGTTAGATCACCCGATGCAAGCAGTGTCAAGAGGAAACTAACCAATGCATGTAGAAGTTCATGGAAATTCAGTGGTCATTCATGCATTCGTTCTAATTAATGCCTTGGTAAACATAACTTCTTGAGAAAAATGAGTGTACTAATTACTTGTGCAATCTATGAAATTAATTTGACCACTCACCGTCTACCTTGGTTGGAGAGATTTTGAAATTGAGCCATAAACTGGAAAGGTGGGAGTAGTAACTTTTGTCTCAATTACTATTTTTGGCCTTGTATAGATGCAAAATGTATTTTTTATAGTGGCCTTGTATAAGTAAATGGAGGGAGTACTAAAGGACATATATATTCCAAACAATATGATAATCTCTCTAACCAAGGTACGTAGTAGGGACAAGGAGTAAACGGAGGGAGTAGTAAACTTTTCTCCTCGTGCTGCGAGCCACAACGCGCGTGGGCAAGGGAGCGTGCGTAAGGCGTACAGTAGTAGTACTACTACTACTAGTAAGCAAGCTTCACCTCATCCTGCGAGCCACCGCGCCCGTGGGCGGGGGAGACGGCATACTAAGCAAGCTTCTCCTCGTTCTACGAGTTGACGGGACACATCAAAAGTACTCCAGTGTATAGAGCCTTGCCTCTAAGGTAGGCCCCATATGGTTTGCCTCTTTTTTAACATAACACGTCAAGTCACAATTTGTTTGTTCACATGTGGTAGACGATCCTCCCTCCACCAAGTGGACAACCAGTACATGTGTCAAATTACCACGTGGGCTGCCTTTTCGTACAGAAATGAGCTCTACCGTGTACTCGTGCGGGTGTGGTTGGGAAAGAGACAGGAGTACGTGCGCCGTGCGTGCACCTCTTCTGTTCGTGCACGTCCCCCACCTACGTGGGTGTGTGAGAGAGAGATACAAACCTAGACATAATGCGCCGTCCACCCCCATGCCTCGGCCCAGTCCGACCACCAGTCACCACCACGCCCCACTCCTCCTCACCTTATCTCTCATCTTTCTCCCTCCATTTTTATATACAAGGGGCCCCTATCAAAATTACAATTTGCAGATATACAAGGCCACTAACACTAATCGATGCAATATTAATGGTGTTTGCCTCGTGGTACTAGCAAAGGAGGACATTGATTATCTCTTGCATGCATGCGGGAGTTTGTAAAAAAATGCATCTTGATGTTCCATGCAATGCACGGGCATCTTGCTAGTCCATGAAAACAACGCGTGGAAAAATTCTACGGCGAACGAGGGATTTGAATCTGTTGGGAGGGGCTGTTTGGATCTTGCCCGGGTAGCCAAAATATTGGCGACCCTTTTGTCCCTGGTGCCTTTGCCACCGATGAACGAGGAATGGCTCGGGTGCTCATGCTGTCATGCATCCTCCAGCGCGCACGTTGGAGACGAGCTCGCGCGAGCTGTGTTTTTTTTGTCCCACAACGCTGCCCAAGCCGCCTGCAGACCGACCGGCGACCCGCAAATTACACCATCCAACCGTAGCCGCACACATTATGACAGCAACTCAACCGGATGAAATTCACGCAAACACGTAGACAAACTGATATTTCATATAAACAACGATGGAAACCATATAAAATACTGGATTTTCATACAAACATGACAGATTTCATTACATTCAAATGAACTACGCGGTGCTAGTTCTGGACAGCACAGGTATATAATACCTGGCCTAAATGGTCGCCCGCTGATCGATTTGTGTTCCTCATGTCCGGCAAAACGATCACAGACTACCAGGAGCCCCAAAGGTATATGCTTCAGCGCAAAGGACGGCTCGCTTGCCCACTGCCCAACTGATATCATTGGCTAATGCCGAAGATGATGGTGGCCGGCACCGGTTCGAGTTCATCACCAGCCACTACTTCGCTATGGCTAGCACCGGCTCAAGTTCATCCTAACATGCCCCTCTTCCATGGATCCCATGCAGGGTCGATGAAGGTCCTCGCAACAAAAGGATCCGGCAAGACACCTGTTGTGTACGCCGGCGTCGCCTCCGCGGTGGCCTTCATGGGACCCAAGCGGCAGCGGCCTCCCGTGTTCTAGTTCTCCTCGATGATGGCAGCGGACGCGGAGGCGCTAGCCACCGACTCGTCGCTCTCCGCGCACCCGACTTCTGTCGCTGCTTGCATGGTGCGGCCGCCGGCATGGGAGTATCGGCCACATCAACGGGAGGCGCGGTACAAGGTGGCGGCGTGGACGGCAGCAACGACGCCCATGCGCCGCTCCTCGTCGAGCTGGCCTGGAGCAGCGAGTTGCTGAACCGCGCGCCGGCTTGGGGAGGCAACTGGCTCCGTCGGGCGAGGGGAAGGAGGTGGATTAGCGAGCTGCATAGCTCGTATCCGGTGGGCTACCCAGCCGGCTTGGATGCGGAATAACTACTCTTCGTAAGCCATTGTAAGAGTGGACAAAATGGTGAAGGAGGAGATAGGGGAGCGGCGGAGGTGTGCCATTCTTGGCCGGCGTTTGGCCTCGTTTAGATAGGATTAAATAGACGGCGTACGGGAGGAGCTCGGCCGGCGTTGCATTTAATGCCGGCCCGGTCATGAACGGACGTGTGTCCAGAGTGGCTTTCTCGGCTTCCACACAGGCGGGTTTCATGGAGGCGTTTCAATGCGGCAACAAGGCGTGTTCAGCCAGGCGTGCAGCGAGTGGCACCCTCGACTCTGACCTAGGACACCGCATCGTTCTTCCACTGATGTGTGGGATCTTTGGGTACATGGCCTGCATGTGAGTGACCCAATGCAGGCAGCGCACAGCAGAGGAACCTTTGGTGGGCCAGGATGGTCAGAAGCAGGCATTTCATGAACCGATGCTTGTTCATTTAGTGTGACGTCATCTTTTTCATGTAGATAAGCCTACTATGTTGATAGCCCATTCGATACGTTGGGATTCATAAAGACCGTTGCAAACATCAATGTTCTGCTTATCATAGATAAGATTGGTTAAAACCCACAACAATCCATGTCCTTAACAAAGGGTGCATGCACGTATAGGTTGAGCGTGTGTCTTGCGTCGTGTGCTATGTGCATGCAAGCGTGCGAGTGTTGCACGCGTGCAAGGGTACGTTTTAGTGTTGCATGCATGGGTGCGTACGTGCGTGTGTTTGTGAGTGCATGTGTACGTGTCAGTGTTGCACGCCAGCATGTGTGCCTGTGTAGGTTATGTGTATGTGTCAGTGTTGCACGCCTGCATGCATGCGTGTCTTGCGTGCGTGCATGTGTACGTGCGGGGTGAGGCTACACGTCAGTCGACTGACTTTTTCATCTCTGGTCATTAGATTTTCCAGCCGTTGGATAAGAAATCAAGGGCCTCCGGTTTATCATCAAACTCCACCCCCTGAGCCGCCAGCCACCACCGGCTGAATCGCCAGACCCCGCCGCCCGCGGCCAGCCCGTGCCACCATGCCGCCCAGCCCTCCCTGAAACCACTCCCCACCGCCGGTCCGCCGCCGCACCGGCCATCCCTCTAGGCCCTCCCGCGCCGAGCTTTTTCTCCGGCGATCCCCACCCCACCTCCCAATCAACGCCCCGCCCCCAACCGCCAGCGACCGCCAACAAGAGGTCTCACGACTTCGAATACCCACCGACCACTAATTTATTACCATTTCTGTCCTTAATATATGCGCTGACGGGTGGGCCCTATGGTAATGTGCGCTGCTGAATGTGGACCGTTTGACTGGTCAATTGATCGTGTTATCAACAAATTACGGAGCTGTATGGTGAGACAGTGACCGTATGATCACCCTAAAATGTACTCCTATTTTATTAACATAGTACAGACTCAAACTACCATTTCTTTCTTTCATATACGGGCTGACAGGTGGGCCCCACGGTTACGCGACCCGATGGTGCAACACTAGTTGCACAGTGTGGAATGTTTGACTGGTCAATTGATTGTGTCATCAACAAAATACAGAGTTTTACGGGTGAGCCAGTGACCGTATAATCATGACATGTATTTGTTTAACATGGTACAAACGCAAGGTCTCATATATACGCGTAAGCACTCACCGCTATAATTGCACACACACGAACCCTACCCCTATGAGCACCTTCGAGAGAGTGGGCCAGCATATATGATTTTGAGATTTTATGAAGTCACCATAGGTGCCTCGTAGTCGAGTGGAACGTCTCCTCCCACTGAACACACATCGCCGGAAAATACTAAAATTAACACAAGATAAATGCGAGCACCGGGACTTTAACCTTGGTGGGCTCGAGAAACCATTGTCCTCCTAACCATCCAACCACATGTTGGTTAGCACGACAAAATGTATGTGGTGACCGTGATGAGCTTATTCTGAAGTACAGTGACCATATCATGCTTTCGCTTCAAATACAATGACCGTAAGTGTCGTCAACAAAATACCGAGCACGCATCAAATGCAAAGTCCGTCGGTGTCATCAACAAAATATGGAGATGTATCATGAGCTAGATACTGTTGTACTATTGTATATGCTTATTTTCTTAGTGGCCGATTGCATGTGTGGTGTGGTGGGCACATCATTTCTAGTTGTGGTGGATCAACATGAAGACTCATGGGTCGGTTCCATCCTGCGCCACATATAGGTTGGACCGAGACGCATTATACGAAGACCCATGTGGAGGACTCGGCGTATAACACGAAGCTACCAGAGTCGCGGAGGACTCTATCCCCACTGGTGATAAGCCGACTATATATGATTTGTAACCCTAGGCCCCCAGTATGTTATAGAAGCTTGGGGGCTAGTTCATCGATAGTATACACACACGCACAATGCCTAGTATTCACGTGTACTTTGTACACACCCCTATCACTAATATACAGTACCAGGAGTAGGCTCTTTCTTCAACTACAAGGGTCCGAACTAGGGTAAAACTTTGCCTCGTATTACCGTCCAGCCTAACAGCCAGGGATATCCTACCGAATGATATGATGAAATCATATCTGCCAACTACTAAGAGAGAGGTGTGTCTAGGGGGGGAGCAATGTGTGCGAGAGAGGCCTAAAGATAATGTGCGTGCGGGAGACAGGTAGGCACATATATGTGCGTATAGAGGGCTAGTAGAGACCGTGCGTGTGTATATATGCATGTGAGAGAAATAGTGTTTTCCAACTGAGATTAGTGAAAAGAGTGGTACATAGTAGTCAGAAAGAGAGAGAGAGAGAGAGAGAGAGAGAGAGAGAGAGAGAGAGAAACAGAGAGAGCATGTGTGTGAGACACCCCGACACCCTGAGAGAGATTGTGAGCATGTGTGAAAGAGAAATGCCGATGCATATAAAGTGTGTGCACTTATGCGTTAGATAGAGAGATATATAACGCGTTTGTGAGAACGGGCTGAGGCATAGTGCATCTACGTGTAAATGGCATTATTATTTTTGGATGAGATCATGAATTTTGTAAATTGCGTATGGACGAAAATCGGTCTATCAGACACCCATACTCTATTGAATTCTAGCATGTGCATGTGTTTATTTCATATTATCGATCCATAGAGTGAGAGCGGTTTGAAATACAAGCAATGGATGCTTTTGCAATTCATATATAAGCATTAATTAGTGCACTCCATGTTGTTAGTGTGAAGCACTTTATAAATTTGTCACTTGCATGGATACATTCCAAATTGCTAGCTACGAAATAGAATACATGTCGAATTCAAGATAAAGGGGGTTTTGAAGATTCGAATTCATAGGAAGTGCATTCATCTATTTGAACCCGAGATAATGGCATTTGTAAATCAGATGTAAAAGGGGGCATCAATCTTTGTTGTGAGTTTGAACATGCTATATAAATTCATACGCATATCTGGAACGATGCATGAACTGAGGTAAGTTGCATATTTTTTAATATATACTCGTGTACAATGTATATTCAAATGTACCCCCTCCATTCCAAAATAATTGTAGCTTTAGGATTTTTCAAGTGTAAAGATTTGTGAAGTTTGACAAATCTTGAAAGTTCAATTCAAGAGAACTGAAAACGTTAATGCTTCTGCTCCCAAATATTGAACGAAGCGCCAAATAGGTCTCTGGTCACCCGAAACCTTTCGAGACTAATGTTTGGTGGTAGGAAATTACTGTCCTCACTCTGGCCCGTGTAGCCTATCGGCCCGATGTCCAAAGGTCTAAACCGGGGTAGGTTTGTAACTTCACCAAGACGCCAGTCTCAACCGCCTCCGAGAAGAATTCTTACACCGTGGGCTCCTAAACACCCATGCGCTCGGCCGAAATCTATCCCGCCCACATTTGGGACACCTGACATGGCTGTCCTACCCCCAACCCGCAATATGTCCGAAATTTTAGATGGGGGCAAAGTTTGTAACTTTCCCCAAATTTCAAACAAGCGCGTCTCAAACCGAAACATTGTTCCCCCTTAGTTCCCCGCCTCCCTCTGTTTCCCCATTCATACTCCATGGGCATGAAAACACCCTCTCCACCAGCCGCGAAACCCCAGCCACCTCCGTCCTCCACCCCATAGCGGCCAATCCACCGCCGCCCTCCTCCATCACGCTGGAGCCAGTACCCCGATGTCATCGTCCAACGCAACTGCAACCACAACGCCCTCAAGGACTTAGCAGCTGAAGCCAAGGCAGAGCTGCCTCCATGACGCCGACGCCGACGTGCACCGTACCAGAACCACTCCGACCACGCCGGCATGCGCCTCACTGCTGCCGCTCCACTGTCGCAACCGTCCACCACACTGGAGTTGTTCCCGCTACGCTGTCATTCGCCGCCTCGGATCATGTTCCCCGCCGCTGACAGACAGTCACCGCACCACACTCAACAACTTGGCCATGGGTTCGTCCAAGGTTCCACCATCCTCCACAACTTCTCGTTTCTAGCGAACCACAAGAAGATCGTTGGAAAAACAGAAGGAGGACACAGCACTGCCAGCAAAAAGAGGTACTCCTCTTCCCTTATTCGTGAAAATCTTACATCTCTGCTCACACCGTATTCATCCCACGAAAGAAACTAGTTGAGCGCTTCTTACTGCATCTTCTTCATGATACTAAATGCACAAGGTTTCCTCCCTTTACTATTTCACCTTTGCTAGAGGTTAGTAGCCCGTCTAGATTTCAATTCAGGGTCAGTTGAACCGCAATTAAAAGAAGTAGTACTCGCTTAGGCGCGCGGAGCACCTAGTCCGCCTGTTCCCTGGGGAAGCGGCGCATCGGTGTCTATCATAGGGGTGTGGGACGCAGGAGCTGCTTGCGCCCGATCTGGAGGTCGGCGGGGCTTGAATAGATGGCCGGGGGGCGGTGCCAAGCATGGCGGTGCGGTGAGGTCTAGGGGAGGGCGCAGGCAGGGGAGGAATACTGGGCCGATGGTCGCTAGTGTTTTGAGGAAGATCGTCAACACTGACTGGCTGGAGGTAGATGAAGGCGATCTGCCCGTTCTTTGTACATCAGACGATGCAGAAAAAATGGACTGGCCTATTTGTTTTCAGTCAACTGTTATTTTCATAGAATCATGTAGTAATTTTGTGTGCCATGCATGCTGTAGAGTGATGTCTACTATGCAACCTTCTTCTTGTAGACGTTGTTGGGCCTCCAAGTGCAGAGGTTTGTAGGACAGTAGCAAATTTCCCTCAAGTGGATGACCTAAGGTTTATCAATCCTTGGGAGGCGTAGGATGAAGATGGTCTCTCTCAAGCAACCCTGCAACCAAATAGCAAAGAGTCTCTTGTGTCCCCAACACACCCAATACAATGGTAAATTGTATAGGTGCACTAGTTCGGCCAAGAGATGGTGATACAAGTGCAATATAGATGGTAGATATGAGTATTTGTAATCTGAAATTATAAAAACAGCAAGGTAGAAACTAATAAAAGTGAGCATAAACGGTATTGCAATGGTAGGAAACAAGGCCTAAGGTTCATACTTTCACTAGTGCAATTTCTCTCAACAATAATAACATAGATAGATCATATAGCAATCCCTCAACATGAAACAAAGAGTCACTCCAAAGCCACTAATAGCGGAGAACAAACGAAGAGATTATGGTAGGGTACGAAACCACCTCAAAGTTATCCTTTCTGTTCTACCTATTCAAGAGTTCGTAGTAAAATAACATGAAGCTATTCTTTCCGCTCAATATATCATAGAGTTCATACTAGAATAACACCTTAAGACACAAATCAACCAAAACCCTAATGTCACCTAGATACTCCATTGTCACCTCAAGTATCTGTGGGCATGATTATACGATAAGCATCACACAATCTCAGATTCATCTATTCAACCAACACAAAGTACTTCAAAGAGTGTCCCAACGTTTCTACCGGAGAGTCAAGACGAAAACGTGTGCCAACCCCTATGCATAGGTTCATGGGCGGAACCCGCAAGTTGGTCACCAAAACATACATCAAGTGGCACATGATATCCCATTGTCACCACAGATAAGCACGGCAAGACATACATCAAGTGTTCTCAAATCATTAAAGATTCAATCCGATAAGATAACTTCAAAGGGAAAACTCAATCCATTACAACAGAGTAGAGGGGGAGAAACATCATAAGATCCAACTATAATAGCAATGCTCGTGATACATCAAGATCGTGCCATAGAGGGAACACGAGAGAGAACACGAGAGAGAGAGAGAGAGAGAGAGAGATCAAACACATAACTACTGGCACATACCCTCGGCCTCGAGGGTGAACTACTCCCTCCTCGTCATGGAGAGAGTCGGGATGATGAAGATGGCCACCGGAGATGGGATCCCCCCCTCTGGCGGGGTGCCGGAACGGGCTCCCGAGAGGGTTTTGGTGGCTACAGAGGCTTGCGGCGGCTGAACTCCTGATCTATCTTCTTTTTTGATGTTTTAGGGTACGTGGACTTATATAGGCGAAAGAAGTCAGTCGGGGGGTGCTCGAGGGGCCCACGAGACAGGGGGCACGCCCTCCTATATCCTGGCCTCCTCGAGGATCTTCTGACGTGAACTCCAAGTCTCCAGGATCATATTCTTCCAAAAAATCACGCTGCCGAAGGTTTCTTTCCGTTTGGACTCCATTTGATATTCCTTTTCTTCGAAATACTGAAACAGGCAATAAAACAGCAATATGGACTGGGCCTTCGGTTAATAGGTTAGTCCCAAAAGTAATATAAAAGTGTATAATAAAGCCCGTAATCATTCAAAACAGATAATAAAATAGCATGAATGCTTCATAAATTATAGATACGTTGGAGACGTATCAGCATCCCCAAGCTTAGTTCCTACTCGTCCTTGAGTAGGTAAATGATAAAAGAAAGAATTTGTGAAGTGTGAATGCTAGCAGGTGCACAAGTTTGATCAATGATAATTTCAATCACCTTTTCTAGCATGTTTATATGTCATAACAGTAATTCATCTCATAAAACTTTTCATAATCAAGTAACAAGCTATTCACATGTTAAAGCATAGACCATAAACTTTCTTGAAAACTTGCAAACTTCATTCTTAGTCATCAAACAATTGCAATTTATCTTACTTTCAGGAAGGGTCTATGTCAGAGCTTTGATTTAGCAAACTCCACATACTAAACTATCATATAGTCTTCTACAATTGCTAACACTCACGCAATACTTGTGGTTATGGAGTCTTAATCAGACACAGAGAAAGATAGGGGCTTATAATGTTGCCTCCAAATGTATTCACCTTTGGGTGATGTCAACAATAATAGTTCATGCTAACTTACATCCAATTGGATATATATATATATATATATATATATATATATATATATATATATATATATATATATATATATATCAGGATCACCCCAACACAAAGTGCTTGCCAAAGGATAAAATGAAAAAGGGAAAGGTGAAGATCACCTTGACTCTTGCATAAAGTAAAAGACATAAAGTAAAATATAAGGCCCTTCGCAGAGGGAAGCAGAGGTTGTCATGCGCTTTTAGGGTTGGATACACAAAATCTTAATGCGAAAGAACGTCACTTTATATTGCCCCTTGTATATGGACCTTTATTATGCAGTCCGTCGCTTTTATTGCTTCCATAACAAGATCGTAGAAAGCTTATTTTCTCTGCACTAATAAGTCATGCATATTTAGAGAGCAATTTTTATTGCTTGCACCGATGACAACTTACTTGAAGGATCTTACTCAATCCATAGGTAGGTATGGTGGACTCTCATGGCAAAAACTGGGTTTAAGGATATTTGGAAGCACAAGTAGTATCTCTACTTGGTGCAGGGAATTTTCGCTAGCAAGAGGGGGAAAGGCAAGCTCAACATATTTGAATGAGCCATGACAATATGCTTTAACTGAGATGTGAGAAAACATAACCCATTACGTTGTCTTCCTTGTCCAGCATCAACTCTTTAGCATGTCATACTTAATGAGTGCTCACAATTATAAAAGTTGTCTAAGATAGTATATTTATATGTGAAATCTCTCTTCCTTCAATATTCTTTCATGAATTGTTCAAATGACCAATACAATGCTTGCTAACCTTCAATAAATTCACAACATCTACTTCTTAGCTGCGAAGTCATTACTCCCCATGGGGTAAGAAAATGAGGCATATATAATTTCAGATTTATGATATTCAACTCATTCAACCATTTACTCATAGGATATAAGTGAAGCACATGAGTAAATGACAAACTACTCCAAAAAGATATAAGTGAAGATCAATGAGTAGCTAAATAATTATGCAACTATGTGAAGACTCTCTCTCATTTAAGAATTTCAGATCTTGGTATTGTATTCAAACAGCAAGCAAAGCAAAACAAAATGGCATTGCAAGGATAGCACAACTCATGTGAAGAAGCAAAAACTTAGGCTCAACCAATGTTAACCATTAATTGTTGAAGAAGAAAGGTGGGATGCCTACCAGGACATCCCCAAGCTTAGATGCTTGAGACTTTTTGAAATATTATCTTGGGGTGCCTTGGGCATCCCTAAGCTTGAACTTTTGTGTCTCCTTAATTCCTTTTATATGTTGGTTTCCTAAATCTCGAAAGCTTCATTCACACCAAACTCAACAAGAACTCGTGAGATAGGTTAGTATAAACCAATGCAAAACCTTATCATTTTATAATGTAACAAATCACTAAGATTAGTATTCAACATTTAATACTAAATGTCTCTGCATATTTAATACCCCTATCCTCAAATAGAATCATTAAACAAGCAAACATATGCAAACAATGCAAACATAATAGCAATCTGCCAAAACAGTATAGTCTATAAAGAATGCAAGATTCATCATACTTCCCTAACTCCAAAAATTATAAGAAAAATACTACGTTGTAGAAGATTTATCATAGCTCATTATGAAAAATGATTCAACATTATATCACTCGCTGACTTTTCTAGGGAATTTTTGCAACAGCGGTAAACTTTCTATTTTGAAACAACAACATGTATACTTACAAAATAAGCATGGCAAAGGCTATCCTTGACATTTTTATTGGAAATAAATATGCAAAACATTATTCTAAATAACAGCAAGCAAATACTAATAAAATGACGCTCCAAGCAAAACACATATCATGTGGTGAATAAAAATATAGCTCCAAGTAAAGTTACCGATGAACGAAGACGAAAGAGGGGATGCCATCCGGGGCATCCCCAAGCTTAGGCTCTTGGTTGTACTTGAATATTACCTTGGGGTGCCTTTTTCATCCCCAATCTTAGTCTCTTTCCACTCCTTATTCCATAGTACACCGAATCTTTACCCAAAACTTCAAAACTTCAACCACACAAAACTCAACACAAAACTTGTAAGCTCCGTTAGTATAAGAAAATAAAACCACCACTAAGGTACTGTTGTGAACTCATTATTTATTTATATTGGTGTTAAACCTAATGTATTCAAACTTCTCTATGGTTCATACCCTCCGATACTACTCATAGATTCATCAAAATAAGCAAACAACACAATGAAAACAGAATCTGTCAAAAACATAACAGTCTGTAGTAATCTGTATCAAACGTATACTTATGGAACCCCAAAAATTATGAAATAAATTTGTGGACCTGAGGAATTTGTATATTAAACATCTGCAAAAAGAATCAACCTAAAATCACTCTCCAGTAAAAAATGGCAGCTAATCTCGTGAGCGCTAAAGTTTCTGTTTTTTACAGCAGGATCATATAGACTTCACCCAAGTCTTCCCAAAGGCTCTACTTGGCACTTTATTGAAACAAAAGCTATAAAAAATGATTACTACAGCAGAATAATCATGTGGACACACAAAAACAGTAAGGGTAAATATTGGGTTGTCTCCCAACAAGTGCTTTTCTTTAATGCCTTTCTAGCTAGGCATGATGATTTCAATGATGCTCCCATAAAAGATAAGAATTGAAACATAGATAGAGCATCATGAAGAATATGACTAGCACATTTAAGCCTAACCCACTTCCTATGAATTGGGATTTTGTGAGCAAACAAGTTATGGGAACAATAATCAACTAGCATAGGAAGGCAAAACAAGAATAACTTCAAAATTTTAAGCACATAGAGAGGAAACTTGATATTATTGCAATTCCTACAAGCATATGTTCCTCCCTCATAATAATTTTCAGTAGCATCATGAATGAAATTCAACAATATAACCAGCACCTAAAGCATTCATTTCATGATCGACTTCCATAGAAATTTTACTACTCTCCACATAAGCAAATTTATTCTCATCAATAGTAGTGGGAGCAAACTCAACAAAATAATTATCATGTGAGGCATAATCCAATTGAAAACTAAAATCATGATGGCAAGTTTCATGGTTATCATTATTCTTAATAGCATACAAGTCATCACAATAATCATCATAGATAGCAAATTTGTTCTCATAATCAATTGGAACCTCTTCCGAAATAGTGGATTCATCACTCAATAAAGTTGACACTCTTCCAAATCCACTTTAATATTCATCAAAATAAGATTCAATATCCTCCAAAATAGTGGGATCAATACTACCTAAAGTTGACACTCTTACAAAGCCACTTTCATCAAAATAATCATCATAAATAGGAGGCATTCTTTCATCATTATAAATATTCTCGTCAAAACTTGGGGGACAAAAAATATCATATTCATCAAACATAGCATCCCCAAGCTTGTGGCTTTGCATATCATTAGCATCATGGGTATTCAAAGAATTCATACTAATAACATTGCAATCATGCTCATCATTCAAAGATTTAGTGACAAACATTTTATAGATTTCTTCTTCTAGCACTTGAGCACAATTTTCCTTACCATCATTCTCACGAAAGATATTAAAAAGATGAAGCGTATGAGACAAACTCAATTCCATTTTTTTGTAGTTTTCTTTTGTGGACTAAACTAGTGATAAAACAAGAAACTAAAAGACTTGATTGCAAGATCTAAAGATATACCTTCAAGCACTCACCTCCCCGGCAACAGCGCCAAAAAAGAGCTTGATGTCTACTACACAACCTTCTTCTTGTAGACGTTGTTGGGCCTCCAAGTGCAGAGGTTTGTAGGACAGTAGCAAATTTCCCTCAAGTGTATGACCTAAGGTTTATCAATCCGTGGGAGGCGTAGGATGAATATGGTCTCTCTCAATCAACCCTGCAACCAAATAGCAAAGAGTCTCTTGTGTCCCCAACACACCCAATACAATGGTAAATTGTATAGGTGCACTAGTTCGGCGAAGAGATGGTGATACAAGTGCAATATGGATGGTAGATATGAGTATTTGTAATCTGAAACTATAAAAACAGCAAGGTAGCAAGTAACAAAAGTGAGCATAAACGGTATTGCAATGGTAGGAAACAAGGCCTAAGGTTCATACTTTCACTAGTGCAAGTTCTCTCAACAATAATAACATATATAGATCATATAGCAATCCCTCAACATGCAACAAAGAGTCACTCCAAAGCCACTAATAGCGGAGAACAAACGAAGAGATTATGGTAGGGTACGAAACAACCTCAAAATTATCCTTTCTGTTCTATCTATTCAAGAGTTCGTAGTAAAATAACATGAAGCTATTCTTTCCGCTCAATCTATCATAGAGTTCATATTAGGATAACACCTTAAGACACAAATCAACCAAAACCCTAATGTCACCTAGATACTCC
Source organism: Triticum dicoccoides (assembly GCF_002162155.2). Taxonomy (NCBI): domain Eukaryota; kingdom Viridiplantae; phylum Streptophyta; class Magnoliopsida; order Poales; family Poaceae; genus Triticum; species Triticum dicoccoides. The sequence continues at coordinate 400,227,463 of NC_041389.1, forward strand.
ATTGTCACCTCAAGTATTCGTGGGCATGATTATACGATAAGCATCACACAATCTCAGATTCATCTATTCAACCAACACAAAGTACTTCAAAGAGTGTCCCAAAGTTTCTACCGGAGAGTCAAGACGAAAACGTGCTCCAACCCCTATGCATAGGTTCATGGGCGGAACCCGCAAGTTGGTCACCAAAACATACATCAAGTGGCACATGATATCCCATTGTCACCACAAATAAGCACGGCAAGACATACATCAAGTGTTCTCAAATCATTAAAGACTCAATCCGATAAGATAACTTCAAAGGGAAAACTCAATCCATTACAAGAGAGTAGAGGGGGAGAAACATCATAAGATCCAACTATAATAGCAAAGCTCACGATACATGAAGATCGTGCCATAGAGGGAACACGAGAGAGAACATGAGAGAGAACACGAGAGAGAACACGAGAGAGAGAGGGAGAGAGAGAGATCAAACACATAGCTACTGGTACATACCCTTAGCCTCGAGGGTGAACTACTCCCTCCTCATCATGGAGAGAGCCGGGATGATGAAGATGGCCACCGGTGATGGGATCCCCCCCTCCGGCAGGGTCCTGAACGGGCTCCCGAGAGGTTTTTGGTGGCTATAGAGGCTTGCGGTGGCGAAACTCCCGATCTAACTTCTTTTTCGATGTTTTTAGGGTACATGGACTTATATAGGCGAAAGAAGTCGGTCAGGGGGTGCTCGAGGGGCCCACGAGACAAGGGGGGTGCGCCCAGGGGGTGGGCGCGCCATCCTATCTCCTGCCCTCCTCGAGGATCTTCTGACGTGAACTCCAAGTCTCGAGGATCATATTCTTCCAAAAAATCACGCTGCCGAAGGTTTCATTCCGTTTGGACTCCGTTTGATATTCCTTTTCTTCGAAATACTGAAACAGGCAATAAACAACAATATGGGTTGGGCCTCCGGTTAATAGGTTAGTCCCAAAAGTAATATAAAAGTGTATAATAAAGCCCGTAATCATTCAAAACAGATAATAAAATAGCATGAATGCTTCATAAATTATAGATACGTTGGAGACGTATCACAGAGCTATCATATATCTCCCGTCATTTATTTCTCACCGACCTGCTATCTGCTACCTTTACACTGTACTAATTGTGCACACACTTCACCCATACTCACACTATTGTTTTTTTATGCATGGGTATTTCAGACTCTGACGCAGTGTTGATGAATGCAGAAAAGAAAAGACAGAAGTCGCTCCAGCGTAATTCGAAGATAAGCACTAAGCGTTTCAGCGCTCTAATGGGTGCAGTGTCAGCAGTTGGAGACAGTAAACGTAGCTTTGCAGTTGATGATCTCAATTGCCACACACAACCATCCCAGGTGCTTGCTTTAACTTTGCGCTGTCAAATGTGGTTGCATGTTGCATATGGTGTCTAGCTTGTATTGCTTCCAATTTGGTTAAATTGCATCTGCTTACTTTACACATTATACCTTTGATAATGACGTGCCTTCCTGTTTTTGATACATACTACATATGTCTATTAACCATGTTCGTACATCAAACTAATGCTCTTTTGTATCCCTCGTCAATCACTTATGATGAGATAGTCACCCGAGTGGGTTACTGTGAGACGCCCTACTCGTTTAAAGAGTGCAGTGTCATCCTCCCCACATGATTCTCAAGAAACATCAAGGCTAAATGAAGATAGTCAACGTAGCTCTCTAGTTGATCACCGCAATTCCCCCACACCACCATCACAGGTGCTTGCTCTTACTTGGCAGTGTGATATGTGGTTGCATGTTGCATATGGTATCTACCTTGTAATGCTTCTAATTAGGGTAAATTGCATATGCTTAGTTAACACATTATACCTGTGAATATGACATGCCTTCCTGTTTTTGGTACATAGTACATCTTTCTATTAACCATGTTCTTACATCAAACTACTTTTCTTGTGTATCCCTCATCAATCACTTCTGACGATACACCTTCAAGTTGACAGTGTAATATTGGTTGCATCTTGCATATCATTTCAAACATGTATTGCCTATAATTTGTTGAAGTGCCACTTATAATGAGACACATCTAACTTGGTAGAGTGATTTTTGTTGGATCTTTCATATGGTGTCTAGATTGCATTGCTTCCAATTTGTTGAAATGCCTTCTGCTTAGCGTTTTTCATACATATTCCATCATCCTACAATGTGGTTGCCATACATAAAAGTTGTGTTCATAAGTATCATGCATCAACGAATTTGGAAGTGCGAATTGCATTCCTTTTTCTTGTGTGTTTACTTGACAAGGAAAAATCTGAAAGGACGAAGGCACGAAATGATGGTGGTCCTCTGGAGCAACCAAAACAGATGATCTCTGCAGATTCTCCTGCTACTCATATTGCAGTGCTAGTTCCAAATCTCATCTCCCCTACTCCACAACCCAAGGTGCTTGCTCTAACATGGCAGTGTGATATCTGGTTGCATGTTGCATATGGTGCCTAGCTTGTATTGCTCCTAATTTGTTAAATTGCATCTCCTTAGCTTACACATTATACATGTGAATATGACACGCCTTCCTGTTTTTGGTACATACTACATCTGCCTATCACACCATGTTCTTACATCAAACTACCGTTCTTGTGTATCCTGCATCTATCGCTTATGATGAGACAGTCACGCCCGTGGGTTAATATGAGACGCGATACTCTTATAAAGAATGCAATTTCATCCTCTCCACATGATTCTCAAGAAACGCCAAGCCTAAATGAAGATATTGAACGTAGCTCTGTATTTGAAGACCGCACTTTCCCTACACCACCATCACAGGTGCTTGCTCTAACTTCGCAGTGTGATATGTGGTTGCATGTTGCATAAGGTGTCTAGCTTGTAATGCTTCTAATTAGGGTAAATTGCATCTGCTTAGTTTACACACTATACCTATGAATATGGATGCCTTCCTATTTTTGGTACACACTACATCTATGTGTTAACCTTGTTCTTACATGAAACTACCTCTCTTCTGTATCCTGCATCAATCACTTACGATGAGTCACCTTTATTCGTTGCATATTGCATATTATTTCTAGCATGTTGCCATGTATTGCTTCTAATTTGGTCAAATACATTTGTTAGGGCACCCTTTTAATTTGGCAGAGTGATATTGGTTTCATCTTTCATATGGTTTCTAGCTTGCATTGATTCTAACAAGTTCAAGCACCTTGTGCTTAGTTTACACTTTATACGTCATACATGTCAATATGTCACGCCGTCCTGTTTTTCATACATATTCCATCCTCCTATCATGCGGCTGCCTTACATGAAAGTAGTGTTCGTCAGTATCATGCATCAATGAGTTCTGAAGAGCAAATTTTATTCCTTTTTCTTGTGGGTTTGACTTGACAAGGCAAAATCAAGAAAGAGGAAGGAAAAGAGTAAGGAAGGCGATGATGGTGGTCCTCTGAAGCAATGTAAACGGGGCATTTGTACCGATTCTCCTTGTACTGACAGTGCATTACAAGGTCCAAGTCTCCGCTCCCCTACTCCACCATCCAAGGTGCTTGCTCTAACTTGGCAGTGTGATATCTGGTTGCATGTTGCATATGGTGTCTAGCTCGTATTGCTCCTAATTAGTGTAAATTGCATCTGCTTAGCTTACACATGATACATGTGAATATGACACGCTTTCTTGTTTTTGGTACATACTATATCTGTCTATCACACCATGTTCTTACATGAAACTACTCTTCGTGTGTATCTTGCATCAGTCACTTATGATGGGACACATTTAAGTTGGCCGTGTGATATTGGTTTGCGTCTTGAATATGATTTCTAGCATGTGTTGCTTCTAGTTTGATGAACGCCACCTATGACGAGATAATTTTAACTTGGCAGAGTGATATTGGTTGCACCTTCCATATGGTGTCTAGTTTGCAGTGATTCTAATTTGTTGAAGTGCCTTCTGCTTAGTTACCACATCATAGGTGTGAATATGTCAAGCCGTCCATTTTTTCGTACATATTCCATCCTCGTATCATGACTTTGCCTTTCATCAGAGTAGTGTTCGTTAGTATCATGCATGAATGAGTTCTGAAGAGCGAATTATATTCCTTTTTCTTGTCGGTATGACCTCACAATGCAAAATCAATAAAGCTGAAGAAAATTGGCAAGGCATTGGATGATGGTGGTCCTTCCGAGCAACTGAAATGGAGGTTCTCTACAGATTCTACTCCGCCATCCTCCCAACAAGATTCGCAAGACAACACAAGGCTAGACAGTCAACGTAGTTGTGTAGATGATGAGCACATCTCCCCTACTCCATCATCACAGGTGCTTGCTCTAACTTGGCACTATTATATGTGGTTGCATGTTGTGTATGATGTCTAGCTTGTATTGCTGCTAAGTTTGTTGAATTGCATCTGCTTACTTTACACATAATGCCTGTGAATATGACATGTGTTCCTGTTTCTACATCAGACTATTGTTCTTTCATATCCCGCATCAGTCACTTGTGATAAGGCACCTTTAAGTCGCCACTGTGATATTGTTTGTGTCTTGCATATGATTTCTAGCATGTACTGCTTCTAATTTGTTGAAATGCCATACAGTTTGAACTTGGCAGAGTGATATGGTTGCATCTTTCATATGGTGTCTATCTTGCAGTGCTTCTAATTTGTTGAAATGCCTTCTGGTTAGTTACCACATCATAGGTGTGAATATGTCATGCCATCCTGTTTTTCATACATATTCCATCCTCGCATCATGTGTTTGCCTTTCATCCGAGTAGTGTTCGTCAGTATCATGCACGACTGAGTTCTGAAGAGCGAATTTTATTCCTTTTTCTTATCGGTTTGACTTCACAATGCAAAATCATTACAGTTGAAGGAAATTAGTCCAGTGGATGATGGTGGTCCTTCGGAGCAACTCAAACAGGGGGGTATCTACAGATTCTACTCCACCATCCTCCCAACAAGATTCGCAAGACAACACAAGGCTGGACAGTCAACGTAGTTGTGTAGATGATGAGCACATCTCCCCTACTCCACCATCACAGGTGCTTGATCTAACTTGGCACTATTACATGTGGTTGCATGTTGCGTATGATGTCTAGCTTGTATTGCTTCTAACTTGAGTTGCATCTACTTACTTTACACATAATGCCTGTGAATATGACACGTGTTCCTGTTTCTAGAACATACGTGTACATGATGAGCACATCTCCCCTACTCCACCATCACAGGTGCTTGCTCTTACTTGGAACTATTATATGTGGTTGTGTTTTCCATATGATGTCTAGTTTCTATTGCTTCTGATTATGTTGAATTGCATCTGCGTAGCTTACAACTTATACCTGCAACGATCACTTACCCATAAGACACATTTAACTTGGGATTGTGATGTAGGTTGCATCTTGCATTATCTTCTAGCTTGTACTGCTTCTAATTTCTTGAAATGGCACTTATGACAAGACACTTTTTACCTGATAGAGTGATATTGGTTGCATGTTCATATGGTGCCTAGCTTTCATTTCTTCTAATTTTGTTGAAATTCCTTCCGCTTACTATTTTTTCATACATATTCCATCCTCCTATCGTACGTGTGAATATGAAACATTGTCTTTTTTGTATATATTCCATCCTCCTATCATGCGCTTGCCTTATATCAAAGTAGTGTTCGTCTGTATCATGCATCGACCAGTTATGTAGAGCTAATTTTATTCATCTTCTTGTGGTTTTGACTTTATAAGGCAATATCAGAAAATAGGAAGGAAAAGAGTAAGTTAGGGGATGTTGGTGGTCCTCCGCACCGACGCAGACAGAGACTCTCTAAATTTGCCACTGCAACTGCTAATGAAGTTGAAGTCCCAAGTCTACATGATGAGTTCATCTCCCGTACTCCACCATCGCAGGTGCTTGCTCTAAGTTGACTGTGTGAAAATTGGTTTCATGTTGCATATGTTGTATAGCCTGTATTTCTTCTATTTTGATTAAATTGCACCTGCTGAGTTTATACGTTATACATGTGCATATGACATGGCTTTCTGTGTCTAGAATACACTGCATCTATCTATCATACCATGTTCTTACATTAAAATACTGTTGTTGCGTATCCCGCGTCAGTCACTCATGATTGGACGCTTTTAACATGGCAGTTTGATAGTGGTTGCATCTTGCATTGATTTCTACATTGTACTGCTTCTAATTTTTCGAATTGCCACTTATGACAAGACACTTTTAACTTGGCAGAGTAATATTGGTTGCATCTTTCATATGGTGTCTAGCTTGCATTACTTCTATTTTCTTGAAAATCCTTCTGCTTAGTTTGCACATCGTAGTTGTGAATATGTCATGCCGTCCTATTTTTCTTACATATTCCATCCTCATATGGTTGTCTTACATCAAAGTATTGCTTGTCTGTATCATGCATCAATGAGTTCTGAAGAGCGATTTTATTCTTTTGTGTTGTGGGTACGGCCTGACATGGCAAAGTCAAAAAAGAGCAAGGAAAATAATATAGTAGGGAGTGCTGTTACTCGTCGGGTGAAACAGAAAAGGATCTGCTATCGAGATTCTGCTGGTACTTATAGTGCAGTAGAAGGTCCAAGTCCACCGGCTAAATCTACAAACGCAGTATCACCTGCTCCACCAGCTGCAGCATCCGCTTCAACTATACCAGCATCTCAACGAGTTACTCGTTCGTTTGCTCCGGAATTGGCCAGTTCCCAAGCTGCCTTCACACCTAACACTACTTCTGAAGCACTGCTGACACAACATGACTTGGCAAGATCAGATGATCCTCATGAGCATCAACACCAAGACGGTACCTGACCGAGTCAAGTTGCAGTTGCATGCTCCTTTATATGTACTCTCACAGTTTGATGTACACTAACACTTTCCATATTCGTTGTTGAACTAGCACCACGGCGCAAGCGGAAACAAACATCAGGGATAATGCTTGACAGATTAACAAAATCTAAAGGAGGAAGAATGGAGATCCATTTTGAGGCATGTTTAAAAAGGCCACGTGATGCTGCGGAGTTAGCCAAGTTAGTATCAGAGGTAGTCGTTGCCGTTAGGTGTCATGCATGTATCCTCCCAACGAGGATCCAGTACAGGAATGAGAAAGACAATACCCAGTTTAACACCGTCCTTGACCATTTATCCATAAGTAATGTTATTCATCGCAATTAGTAATATTGTCTTGCTCTGTCCCATACTTTCCAGCTTCCTCCTAATAAGACTCACATTCTTTTTTCAACAGATGAGGTTCAAGTTGGATCCGAAAGATGATGCAACTAAACAAGCATGCACTCATATTTTTCAGTCTGCTCTGCGACAGTATCGGTACCACCTTAGGAAATCTCACTTTGAAGGCAAGGCTAACAATGAAATCTCCCAAACATCTCCAGTGGAATATATTACAGATGAAGACTGGACAGCCCTCGTTAAACACTGGTCTGGTCCAAAGTATCAGGTAGGCTATATATATTTGATCAGACCACATATTGAACTTGTATTTATGTATGTGCCTTACAAGTGTATCTTCTTCTAGGCTAACTGTTTGAAGAACAAAACCAACCTTTCTAAAGTGAAATTCCAACAGACAACAGGATCTCGTAGCTATATTGCACACTGCAAGGCTCTTGTAAATAGCTGATACTTCCTTCTTTTTTTTGTGCCATATTATCATATCTATATTGACTTGTTCCAAATACAGAGGAAAGCCCGTGCGGACCAGAAAGAACCTGAACCGAATGCAGTGCAAATCTTCAAGGATTGCCACACCAACAAGATGAAGGGCATGAGCACACCAGTTCAAGCCGCTGTTGTAAGTCCTTACTCCTCCTTCCTTGAACTGATTGGTACTGTGATGTGTTCATTTAACTACTAGGTTTGCAGCCAATGTCAGGGCAGTTACTCTATTCATTTTTATACACAGTTGTCTTAACGTATCATTTCACCTTACATGGTTTAAAAGAGATGAAGGATATTCTTTTGGTATTGATCTGTAATCTAGTTGTTATGTTCACATGCGCACACAATGATAAAATAGCCTGTTTGTTTTATATCTGTTTGCCCATGATATGAATGATGCCATACTATGTTCATCCTACTTTAAACCATGTCTCTTTATCCTTAGATATCAACGAATGTGAGGAAATAGACAATACAGTAGGCATGCTACATGGACATATGTTCCGAAAGTGATTTTATTATGTAGTTGGCACTACAATACATGCTAATGTATTATAGTAGTTCACCAAAATAAGTTATGTATAAATGTTTAACCTACTTTGTTTGTTCTTGTCTCATTAGTAACTTATCTGGTACACTAATCTACAAGTTCAAACTTTTAGGAAGCTATGGAACAAATGATTGAACAGCCACAACCACCTGAAGGTGACGAGGCTACCATAGGCACAATGTCACCTCTTGCTGAAGTGCGTCAGTATCACTCCACTAATAGTGCAAAAAGCACCTTCCTGCGTAATTCTGGGTTGGTTGTCAAGGTAACCTCGTCCAAATCACCTACTGAACAAAATCTTCTTGCTAGACAGAGTGATATATCTGTGCTCCAGACACAAGTACAATCCCTAATGGACGTCATTTCAGAAACAAGAATAGTGGTTGACAAATGTCGTCAAGATATGAATGGTTTTGAAACCAGACTATTAGACATTCGCTTCGTTGTTCAAGAGCAATGGTGGAAAAAAAAGGTGAAGATCGTGCTGCTCCATCAGATTATATAGCCTGAAACATTAGCACTCAGGTCAAATGATCTGTGCTTCTATACATCTAATGGTGCTTTTATCTAGAAGGACTATAAACTTTATGCCAACAGGCCTTTTGTTGTATGGTTGGAATTTATTTTGTTGTGATACAACATTTATGATGTTGCCACAGGCTGCAGTAATTGCGACGCTATTTTTGTATAGTGTAGGTTTATCTTAGTAATGTATTCGGCCGAAAGCTTCATAGGAGCCCAACATGCCAACATTCGTTGGGCCCATTTGATACGTCCATTTTGCATCATGCTTTTATATCAATATTTATTGCATTATGGGTTGTTATTACACACTTTATCTCAATACTTATGGCTATTATCTCTTATTTTACAAGGTTTACCATGAAAAGGGGGAATGCCGGCAGCGGGAATTCTGGCTAGAAAAGGAGCAAACATTGGAAACCTGTTCTGCACTACTCCAAAAGTCCTGAAACTCCATGAAACATATTTTTGGATTTATTAAGAGTTATTGAGCGAAAGAAAGACATCAAGGGGGCCACACCTTGGCCAGGAGGGTGGGGGCACCCCCTCCTACTGGGCGCGCCCCCCTGTCTCCTGGGCCCCCTGGTGGCCCTCCGGTGTCCATCTTCCGCTATATGAAGGCTTTTACCCTGGAAAAAATCGTGGGCAAGCTTACGGGACGAAACTCCGCCGCCACGAGGCGGAACCTTGGCGGAACCAATCTAGGGCTCTGGCAGAGTTGTTCTGCCGGGGACACTTCCCTCCGGGAGGGGGAAATCATCACCAACGTCATCACCAACGATCCTCTCATCGGGAGGGGGTCAATCTCCATCAACATCTTCACCAGCACCATCTCCTCTCAAACCCTAGTTCATCTCTTGTATCCAATCTTGTATCCAAAACCACAAATTGCTACTTGTGGGTTGCTAGTAGTGTTGATTACTCCTTGTAGTTGATACTTATTGGTTTACTTGGTGGAAGATCATATGTTCAGATCCTTAATGCATATTATTACACCTCTGATTATGAACATGAATATGCTTTGTGAGTAGTTATGTTTGTTCCTGAGGACATGGGTGAAGTCTTGCTATTAGTAGTCATGTGAATTTGGTATTTGTTCGATATTTTGATGAGATTTATGTTGTCTCTCCTCTAGTGGTGTTATGTGAACGTCGACTACATGACACTTCACCATTATTTGGGCCTAGAGGAAGGCATTGGGAAGTAACAAGTAGATGATGGGTTGCTAGAGTGACAGAAGCTTAAACCCTAGTTTATGTGTTGCTTCGTTAGGGGCTGATTTGGATCCATATGTCTAATGTTGTGGTTAGGTTTACCTTAATACTTCTTTTGTAGTTGCGAATGCTTGCAATAGGGGTTAATCATAAGTGGGATGCTTGTCCAAGTAAGGTCAGTACCCAAGCACCGGCCCACCCACATATCTAATTATCAAAGTACCGAACGTGAATCATATGAACGTGATGAAAACTAGCTTGACGATAATTCCCATGTGTCCTTGGGAGCTCCTTTCTCATTAGTAGAAATTGTCCAGGATTATCCTTTGCTACATAAAGGATTGGGCCACCTCGCTGCACTTTATTTACTTTGTTTACTTGTTACTCGTTACTATTTATGTTATCACAAAACTATCTATCACCTACAATTTCAGTGCCTGCAGAGAAAACCTTACTGAAAACCGCTTATCATTTCCTTCTGCTCCTCGTTGGATTCGACACTCTTACTTATCGAAAGGACTACGATAGATCTCCTACACTTGTGGGTCGTCACCATTCCAATTGGGCTAAAAACGATTACGGGCCGAAATTGGCATGTAGCCCACTAAAAATATCTGGGCCTAAATCAGCATAAGCTTTCATATTTTTCTGGTAGGCCTGTGCCCATAGTGGGCCTTTAACAGGCTTAAACATAATTTGGGCCCTCGGTAAAAATGGGCCGTTTATAGGTGTAAATATCTCGAGCCCATAAAAAACATGGGCCTTTAATAGACCGAAAGTGAGATGGGGCCCTGATTGTGCCAAATAACCCACTGGTCTTAGCAGGCCGAAATGGTGGCCCATTTACGATGCGGATCTTTGACAAGCCGAAATTCAGACGGGCCATAAATGCGCCGACCTAATACACGGGCCTTTAACAGGCCGGAACTTCGGTCGGGCTAGTTTATCGTCATTTTTATATGGGTTGTTAATGGGCCCAATATGACATTGGGCCACATATGGCCCATGGTTTTCGTCTGGCGTTAACAGGCCGAAAATGACAACAGGCGAAAGTGGCCCAAATCTATAGTGGGCCTCTAACAGGCCGAATGTCGGACATGGACGAATATGACCCAAATCCTTCACGGTCGTTTATGGGCCGAATGTTTTGATGGCCTGTAAATGGGCCCAAATGAAGCAGGACCTTTAACAGGTCGGAAATACACCAGGCCGTAATTCGGCCCAATTACTTAGCGGACTGTTAACGGGCTAGAAGTGACCATGGGCCGCGTTGATGACAAGTTTAGGATAGGCCGTTGACGGGCCGATTTGACAAAGAACGTTGGGCCTTTAGCTGGGCTGGCCCATTATGGTCTGCAGAATCTTGTGGGCCTTTAGCTGGGCCGGCCCATTATGGTCTACAAAATCGTGTGGGCCTTTAGCTGGGCCGGCCCATTATGGTCCGCTAAATTTTGTGGGCCTTTAACTGAGCCGGCCCATTATGGTCTGCAAAATCTTGTTGTCCTTTAGCTGGGCTGGCCCATTATGGTCCGCTAAATCTTGTGGGCCTTCGATTGGGCTGGCCCATTTAAACTTTATGGGCCACTTTTGGGCCGATCCACGTGTCAACATATCATAGGCCCATCTCGACCGTTGGATGAGTGACACCTGTGCCAACGCGGAGCTGACGCGTGGATCTGTCAGCCAATGAGAATTTTACATGTGGAAAATCGGCATTGGTCGTGGCTGGTAGCGGGTTATCGGATCCAAAAACCGGACCTGATAGGTTAACGGCGGTTAACGGCGTCCCATTGCGGTGGATGCCACGTGTCGGTCACCCTTGACGAAAGCACTTCTATGACGCGCGATTTATCGTCATGGAAGTGAACACTTCCGTGATGATAATTTTGGTAATGTCATGGAACACTTCTACGGTAGCACAGGTATGACTATCTTGATTCTGTCATAAAATCGTCATGGATGTACATGCATGACAGAAAACGCGACCTACTGTGACAAATACGTATCATCACGGAAGTGTATTTTTTTGTAGTGTAGGTGGACTAAGAAGTAATTGAGGCAACAAGCAAGAACCAGATACAAAACTAACATGGATGAACTACTAGAACGACGTCGGCGTGGAAGATCACAGTGAAGATGAGACCAGTTTCTGCTATTTCCATCAACATTCGTGCGCCAACTTTCAGTCCGTAACACTTGAGAAAGTTTATCCAAGTTCGGCTATAAAAAAAGAAGCTATCTTCTTGGTTCATGAACCCAACTCAGAAATTATATCCATGGCTTGTCTTCAGTGTGACCATTAAACAGGTGTATTCAGTTATGGCAAGACCGACCATCTTGAGTACATTTGTTCTGGCAGAGCAATGAATGCACTTCAGGAAAAATAATGGGGCATTTACATCTATGCCCTTAACTCGAACCCACTACTCAGTTTTGCCCCTAATTTTTAGGTATGCTCAGTTTTGCCCCACTGCCGTTAGTTTCACTTATAGAAATGCCCTTCTCTGTCGTTACCGTTCGGTCAAAGGGCTTTGACCGTCCTGAAAAATAGCAAAAAAAACGAAAAAAAAAGAAACTTTGTGGGATCAAAGATACTCATGTCTACAAGGTGTGTACAAATTTTCATGCCGTTCGGACACCCTAGGAGCTCGTGGCAAAGGAAATCATAAATTTTGTAGGCATGTGAATAGTAAATTTGAAAAAATCAAAAAAGAATCAAAAAAATATGAAATGTTGTGGGACAGAATATACTTAGGTGTGCAAGATGTGTGCACATTTTTGTTGTGTTTGGACATCGTAGGAGCTCGTGGAGAAAAAAACAAAGTTTAGCTCAAAAAAACTTTGAAAAATGCACTATTTTGTTTTTTCTCTAGAGCGCCTCGTACGTCATTTGATCACCAAAACTTGCAAGAACCCTGTGCATTCAAGCCTCTTTGAAGCCAAAAAAATTCATTTTTTTTTTAATTTTGTTGCTATTTTTTCGAATTTACTTTTCATAGGCATAAATTATATTTGTTTTCCTTTGCCACGAGCTCCCGGAGTGTCCAACCAACACAAAAATTTGCACGCGCCTTGCGGACATGACTATCTTCGATCCCACAAAATTTCAGATTTTTTTGCTTTTTTTGCTATTTTTTCTGGATGGTCAAAGTCCTTTGACCAAACGGTAACGACGCAAAAGGGCATTTCTATAAGTGACACTATCGGCGGAGGGCCAAAACTGAGCATACCTAAAAATTAGGGGCAAAACAGAGTAGTGGGTTCGAGTTAGGGGTAGAACTAGAATTGGCCCAAAAATAATATGAGAACACAATGTATTCGCTATCCAAATCTAGAAATAATTTCCTCCTTCACGTCGGTGTTGACCATGGTACTAGTACCTTTTATCCAAATATAGCAATCCAAATTTCCAAATTAGTCGACAGCATGTTCAAAAAAACCCGCCCTCCCGGATAGAAAAGAGGATTCTAGGAACATATTGTGAGTGTTTTAAAATTCTGTGTTAGGATGAGAAGGAACAAGTGTGGCATCTCGCCGAGGGTGCAGAAACCTATAGGGTCGTCGCACTTTGGGCACTACAAATGAAACACACTAGATTCAGTAGGAAGAAAAATGCATCAATGACGGCGGCTGCCATCCTAGGATTACCCGCGACCAAGGGACTTGGATTTATCGGGGATGGATGAAGAATTCATACCTGGTTCTCCATGAGAAAACCCTATGCAATCGCCCAGAGGGGGTTTTCTCTGAACAAGCAGACGAGGGAGAAGGGGATTCAGGCCCAGTGAGAGAGGGGGTTTTCTATGAACAAGCAGACGAGGGAGAAGGGGATTCAGGCCAAGATAGTGTTGCTTCATCCATCCAGCTTACTGCTAAAGCTAGAAAGGTGGGGGCTTTTCTAATCTGACGGCTTTCTAATCTGACGGCTCATTGGGCATTACTGCGGTGCTACGACCGGGGTGAGTCTACCGTGCAGTTGTGCACTCTAATTTGGTGCATGGCGCGTGGACCCTGTAGCCGGATGCCCCACATATCAGCGAAAGGAAGTAGAAAGGCAGGAGTAACTAGTTACACATAAATATATTTTTGACAGAGAGATACTCCCTCTGTAAAGAAATATAAAATATTTTATATCACAACTTTATACATCAGAAAAATCAAGGGGAATATATATAACATAATATGGGGGTTCAACTAAGAATATAATACTCAGACAAGCTCACGGTTCTGGACTTTGGGCCACAGGCCAGTGGGCCTGCATGTTTGGGGGCCCATGTGTTCTACCTCAGCGTATTTCATATTGCAAGCGATCGGTACGGCGCTAGTTTTAGATGTTGTCGCAAGGCAAATACTGAAAATTGAATAAAGCACGACAGCTGTTAGAATGAAATCGAACGACGGTTCCTAACCAGCAATTAGAGTTGCAATTCTATCAACGATATCCTCCGTGATAAATAATACTCTCGTACTACTTATACATAGAGGACACTTGTTTCACCATGTCATATTATTACATCAAAATCTCTCAGAGGATAGATTAGTTCGGCAGTTGTGTACTGCTACTGAAGAATTTCAAAGTTGATTTGGACCAGCTCTCCTTGCCGAGAAAGTTCGATTTTGACATCATTCCCTACCACAAGATTTGATTTAGATTTGAACCTTGACCATCCTTTAGCATCAATCATCATGCGACCATCCTTTGTACTTATAGTATATTAAGCAGGTTCATTCACACCAAGGTTGCGCATGGTAAGAGAAACTTGGCCACGGTCGCCTGGTCATTGAACGACTCCCTCGTAGCTCTAGGAATTCTCTCTCTGCAAACAAGAAGACATACACAAACAGTTAGATCAACACAGTGAATCATGTGAAACAACATGGAAAGAAAAAAGAATGAAGCACTTGGGCAGCCAATGCTTACCAAGAAGGTGGAGATGTCGGTTTTTGTAAGGACTTTAGTATATGTAGTGCAAAGTGCAGCCTAGTCTATTGCCGGTGCAACTGCTGGTTCTGTTGCCGCTGCACGAGCCGAAGCAGATGCAAGTGCAACTTCAAGTGTTGGTGTAGGTGCCGGAGTCATTGATAGTGCCTATGCCAGTGTGACTAGTAGTGTCGCTGCTGCTGCCAGAGATGGTGCTCCTTGTGGAGCTGGTGGCGGTGTCAGAGCATGTGCCGGTGCCGATGCCCGATCCTCCGGTAGATCATTCTGATCCGCTAACATGGTCGGTGCCCAATTCTCAGGTGGATCAGACTAAGTTGTTGCCGCTGTCAGTGCTAGAGCAAGTGTCGTCGGAGAAGGTGTTGGTGCTCGATCCGTTGCTGAAGGTGGTACCAATGTGCAAGACAGCAGTGATTGTCTCTGGTCTGCTATGGTCAGCTTTCCAACTTCACTAGGCTCCATGACCTTGATCCAGTCTTTTTCTTCATTTCTTTTAAACACGAGAGGGACTAATTGTGATGTGTTTGTTAAACCAAACTGCAGTTCATCATAGGGCTTCAGATTGTACTCAGACAACAGACTGATCCAATTGTGTCCACTAATATAAGTGGTGGTTAGTGCCTTCATTACTGACAAGACATAATAAGTGAAACCTGCAAAAATAACCATCATAGAGCAAACCAAACAGTTTATTCTGTGACGAATGTCACATGGCAAAACCTGCATCGTAAAATTGCAGCAATACTAAAAAACATGGCATTAAATCAATAAGATTTAGAAAGTAAATCAATAAGATTTACTTGATGTGCACGAGTGAATCTTTACCAGGAAATCACTATGTTCAAGTTCTAAACAGAAGATTGATCGTCCAATTACATGTGGCATGCAGGCCCCCCCCCTTACTCCCACAAGCAGGGCAGTCCAAAGGTCGTGACAAATCATATGGACCGAACATCCATGGGACTGGAAATCCTGGTGAGTGCGATAAACCCTACAATGCATACAAATATTGGAGTGTAACCATAATTGATAAACCGTCCTCACGAAAAAGATGATCTGGATACTTCAAAATATACATATTGAATTGAGTCGACAGACACTAACATAGATTGTTCTCAGGACTCACCACACAACAAAAGCGGCAGTACTAAACAATACAGGGTCCACACACACATCAAGTATTGAACAATAGTACTTACTATAGACAAGCAAAGTTGCACTAATTAAACTCTGCAGACTATTTCTTGCCACCGATCTACGGGATGTACCCCGATAACTGACTAGGCCATGGACTTCGTGAGAGATGTCTACCAGCACCATCACCATCTCGTCAACCTTGGAGAACCTAACAGAGTGGTCTTTCCACTCATAAACATGACGATGAAGACAGTCTGCATCAGATTTGTCGGGAAGCTTAACAAGAACCACACCCTTTGTAATCGAAGGGACAGCCAGGAAATTGTTGTGGTGAAGTACACCCTCGAGAACACGCCTGACAACAATGCTACAGGAAAACACTAGTTCAGGACACGTGGCGACAAGGACAGAGCAGTTGGATAGTTTAGCAGTAGAACTCATCCTCAGGTCTTCCATTCCACACGGCATGACTTTGAGAACATCATCTCCATCACGTACCTAGTTCTAATTCAAACAGAAACCAAATATTTTATTACTACCTCCGTTCAGAAATATAAGATGATTTTTGATATTTTACTCCATATAAGACTACATATACGCACAGAAATGAGTGAACAAAGACCCTAGAACATGTCTTCAAAGGCATGAGAGTAGAGGGATTACTTGCAATATCCATAATAGAAGTTACTGAGGCTAATATACTCTCTTCAAAGGTAGCATTGATGTTCATAAAGTAGTTGAAAGTAAACTATAAGAAATTAGTGTCAACCTCTCGCATGTTTTGGTCAAAAGAGGAATTTAGAACCGTCATTTGGCACACAAAAATCACATGCAAGATCACCCAGAAAGTTGTACTACTAGTACTAGTACTGCGTGTTAGATGAAAAAACAAGATCAAGATTGAGAAAAAGATCGTCAAGAAGAGATATTACCTGGACTTGCTTAATGAGGGATCTCAGAGAGGAGGCCTTGGACAGGGCGATGGCCTTGAGCTTGTTTGCGGTAGTCTCGGCGGGGTACTTGTGCTTCTTCATAACCTGAGCCTCGACGGTTTTGGCCAGAGCCATAGACATCACTTCGGACGGTGTTCCAGGGTCTTCAAGAAACTGTCAAATAGAAATAAAAGAAAAGAAACCGTAATCACAAACCCAAAAGAAGAACACAAAGGGAGTTATAGGATCAGTCTCGGGGTTGCAAGATAGGGCCTTGGCCAGAATCAACACCATTGATGTGCTCACCTTTCCTTCTTTGGGATAGAAGAACAATGGCAGAAACAGGTCAGGATTTTCTTGAAGAAATGAGGAACAACATGAGTGAGAAGCGAGTTGGGGTTTTCTTCAAGAGATGAAGCTGAGGGAGAAGAGTGAAATGATGGTTGCTTCGTCCGTCCAACTTACTGCTGGAAAGCTGGGGGTTTTGTGATTTGACGTCTCATTGGGTATTACTGCAGCGCTTCAACCGGGGTAGTCTACCGTGTAGTTGGGAACTCTAGTACAGAGTAATTTAGTGCATGGCTAGTGGACCCGATGCTGGCTGTCCCACACGTCGGTGAAGGTGAGCAGCAAGGTTCCCGACAACCGTTGAGGGGGATCCGCACAGTAGAGCTTGTCCACTGTTTCTGAAGAAAAAAATATTACAACAAGCGTTTCCACTCTTATGACGGAGGAGTGCAAAACACGGCAGCCACTTGAACTTACACAGTGCTCCTATTACTAGGCATGTGCAGTGGTTCATATGTCAGTACTACATAATCTTGTTGCTTGGGTAGTAAGATATGACGATAACAAATGATGTTGTGCGCATGTCAACTATATGAACAGTAATGTAACATAGTACCTCTTTTTTGACTGTCTGGTCAAGAATGAACAGTGAGATCAATGTTAACAGAACTAGGTCTACAGTGCATGGAGAGGACGATGCTACAGTACTCCACGGAACATATGAAGCACAAATCAGTGTTAGGAAGGGTGTATGAAGGGTGCATGGGATGGGAGCAAAAGTTCCCTTCTTGGCCCACTTTTGGGTATTTTGCAAAGTGCATGAAGGGTGCATGAGTCCACACTAGTAGGTTAACACAAATACACTAGCAGCATGCATGAAGAGGGGTGCAAAGATGAGCATGCACGAAGAGGGAACAACTATATTGAGTTGAGAATGCAAACAAACACACCCACACGCTTTGTGCTACAGTGACTGATCTGCACCGTCTGAGTTTGATCCAACGGTCATGTTGCGCCAAGACATGGACATACCCATGCAGAGGATGCCTAAACACCACCGAGGTCCCTCTGCTTCTCGAGGCGCACGATGTTGGTGATGTAGGGTGCCACCACCCACAGAGCCCACTCCTGGTCGACGGGAGCTAGCTCATCAAAGACGGCGTCCAATGGCACGAATGGATTACGATGACGGAGCCCTGAGAGGATTCGCCTGGCAACACCGATGATAGCCCGCAACCCCTCCTTGTCCAGCTCCACCACCACCATCGCGCGGAGACGGCTTAGCTCCTCGGAGATATAGGTGAAGAAGGAGACCAGGTCAGGAAGCCACAGCTTGTTGAAGTCGACGGGGTGGTCGAATGGGTTTAGCTCGACACCCGTCATGGTCGCACTGGAACAACGGTAGGCAGCCGCAACACGTGCGTGGCAACATGGTCCACCAAGTTGCTGAGGCGATCCTGCACCTCGTCACGATCGGCTCGCTCGCACTCCAGTCAGCTTGCCTGACCGCCTATCGTATCTCCCGCTTTCTGCAGCAATGCCGCCGACGCCTCAAGCATCTTTGTGGTGGACGCCTGCCGCTTTTGAAGCTCCGTGAACTCTTGTACATAAAGGAGGAGCATCACACTCCTCTCCTCCTTGAGCTCACGAAGCTCCACGTCCTTGGCTCTGAGCTCCGCATCCTTGGCCTGGAGCTCCTGTTTCAGGCGTCTCACCTCAGACTCCGTGATCAGGTGTGCCCCCATGGAACCAAGTAGAAGCAATGTGGAGAGGAAGCAAAGGGGGTGAAACGGCTGAAAGGCAATGCAATCTACGGGGAGGCGGAGGGAGCCAGCCGAGGAGCAGGGTGAATCTTTTGGTTTTTACCATGGGAAAACGCCAGTCGATGACTTTTCACACCAGGGAGTAGATAGGCGGAGTCATCGACTAATTGCTGATGCGCCTGCTCCCGTCAATAAAAAAATAAAAATCCTGTCGCGACTGCCGCACCCAAAGACCAGAGCAATGCCGCGGTGGATATTTAAATTTACTTGCAGGTAAGGAGATAAAAGAAAGGGGTGAAAAACAAATGTGGTGGCGGCCTAGCTAATTGGTCGCACTAGCTCGACTAGCTAGCCACCGTGCTTCACTGATGTACTCGGCGGGAAAGGTGGTCTTTTGTGATTTCACGACTCATTTACTTGCTTCGGCACTACGACCGAGGAGGACCCAGAAAACGCGCGGTAGGGTGTCCCACGTCTCGGCATGGAAGAAAATATGCGTGCACCACCCGGGTGGACCCCGAAACCGCGCGGTAGGGTATGCCACATCTCGGCATGGAGGAAAAATGTGCGTGTAAAAAATACTGTATCAGACGTACTACTTATGGTTCGACCTCGGGACCGAACCAGTCGGTCGAAAACACCCCACTAGCCACGCAGCTTCATCATGCTAACATGGTACAGAGGATAGTTGTGGTTAGCTCCATCTCGACCAGCCAGAACGTCTCTTATTCTAGGCAATTCTTCTATTTTCCAAGCTTTTTTTTAGTTATAATAACACCACGGCAAGATCGCACCTCTCTTCGTGTGTGCCCGTGCGTCTAAGGTTAGATGATGGAGAGGAGAGAGAGATCGCAGACATGGGACCCACCAGTAAGTGAGTCAACGGTCATGCACGTGTTGATGAGCCACTCCCTCTACTCTACTCAATGCAATACTGTATAAAATCAAGTTATGGGACAAAGCCAACAACTGTTGTTGTTTCAGGCTATCGACTTACGCTTTGTAGTCCTGGTTGCCAGTTTGAATCTTGTCTTTCAGATTTGTTAGTTTTAGGTCCAAATTTGATCAATGACAAGTGGGACCCCCATGTGTTGTTCTGATATTTCAGTGTAGGATGTTTTTTTTTTGCACAAACACTTTGCGCAATTAAACAAGCAACGACACGAGTCACACGTATTTTGCAAGTTTGGGAACAAAAATGACAGCGGCATAGAATATCACATCCACCCCGCAGCTTAGATGCTATGGTGATGCGAGTTTTTACGTCGTTGGAACTGAGATCCAATGGCTTGGGAGTAGTCTTTGTAATTATGCGCAATTTCCAAACTCTCCAAGTTTATTTTGCAAATAAAATATGCATGCCTCGTGTGTGCTGCTGCATCTTGGATCCAACGGTTCCCAGTTGCTCATATTAGGTGCTCCCCGTAGCTTAATTAACCGCTATGGTGATACGAGCATCTAGGTCGTATGAGTTGTGATCAGATGCCACATGTGTAGTACTTGTACTTTCTGCGCAATTCCCAAACTCTCTCAGGCGTATATTGCAAAAACATTCAAACCTCCTACTATGATCCGTTAGATCTCCGGGAACTCGTATCACCATAGAATCTATGGTGCGGGAGCACCTCATATTCCCCCGTGCGAGAAAACATCAGGTGTTCTCACGGCTTGGATGCTATGGTGATATGAGCTTCGAGGTTGTTTGATATGAGATCCAATGGCATCTAAGCAGTCTTTGTGCTTGTATGCAATGACCGAACTCTTTGGGGGCTTTTCTACAAAAAAACATTCGAACCACCAAGGAGTTGTTGGATCATAGATCCAACGGCTCCGAAGATCTTGTATCACCAAAGCATCTAAGGTGTGGTAGCACATGATATTCTTACATACATGAGAATATGAGGTCCTCCTTCATCTTAGATGCTACGGTGATACGAGCTTCGAGGTTGTTGGATATGGGATCCAATGGCATCTGAGTAGTTTTTGTACAAATTGTGTGCAATTCTCAAACTCATTAAGGTTTCCTGTAAAAATATTAAGACATCCTGTGAGCTACTATATCTCAGATCTACAAGCTCCAAGCAACTCGTATCAGCATATAACATCTAAGGTGTGGGGGCACTTGATATTCTCCCGGGGAGGGGGGTGCACAACTAATCAGTGTTTGGGAGGGTGGGGACAAATATAATGTTCAAATAATATAATCTAAATAATCCTAAATAGAGCTTCACAATTTTATCTATGGTCAAGGGGTTAACCCCCGACAATCTACATAGGCCTAAACACAACATTTGCATGTATGTAGTACTAGACTTAATATTCATGTTTTAGTTTCCTGTTCATTTTAAATATTGAATTGAAGACCATGCATGTCTTACATTTTACTCCCTTCGTTCCTAAATATTACTCTTTTTAGAGATTTCAAATGGACTGCCAGATACGGATGGATATAGACATATTTTAGAGTGTAGATTCACTCATTTTGCTCCATATGTAGTCACTTGTTGAAAACTCTAAAAGACAAATATTTAGGAACAGAGAGAGTATTTTTGAGTTCGTGTCATACATGCATGGTTTGGAAAAATAGATGCACTATACTTACTGGATTGTTGTTGTATTCGTGTGTGTGTGTGTGTGTGTGTTTGTGTGTGTGTGTGTGGTCATATGCTTGATACATACAAAGTTTTCTCACCACCATACCGTTCATCTTTTAAATTTGAATTTGAAATGAAAAACTTACTTTGAAATGAAAAACTTACTAGGGATACAATGAAATGTGAAATCCACGTTGAGATTACTATATCAGAAACTCACTCTAATTCAAGAACTCGTCATAAATCAATTACCATGTTGAGATTACTATTTGCAAGGAAAATACGGGCATTGTAATACATATAGATTCGTTCGGCAATTTAAAAGATTCCTTTCATATTCTCGACTGGTAGCACCCAACGGCGTACCAGCCAGACCCGGGTTCGTGTTGATCCTAAAAAAACCGGGCTCGTGTCCTTCTGGTGGCGTGTGTGGTACGCACATTAACCAACCCCAACCAGTCGAGCCTCCGCGTTTCGAGTCGAAATATCTGGCGGCCAGAATTCCAGCCCTAGGAAATTCCCCTCATGTCCCTGGTCCATAATGACTACCGATGAACAATGAAGGGATGCTTTAGTAACTAGACAACGTTACCTACCGTGCCAAGCACGGTTCAATTCCCTCGGTTGCCGATACCCGAGGTCACCCATCAACTCCATTGCCTAGTACTACTAGGAGTACTACACCACGATGAGCACAGAATTGGGCCCCATTTGTTCGTGCCTATTACTTGAGTTAATATATCAGGCAATGCACTGATATGGAGGGATTATCCTTTTACTCTGCATATATAACTTGGCTGAAGTCTAACTATATAAAATGTTTTACCAAGTCCTTTCTTAAAAATATATAACTTGTCTGAAGTCTAACTATCGCTTGAAAAATTATTGCATGATGTAGGTTATGATATTGTTTCAAATCATGGATTTTAAACTTCAGAAAATCCAAAAGTGACCGAAAATTCATGAAACTAAGCATGGTCTCGTGATATGGCACAAATATGTTGTCGTAATTTTTTTTGTTCAATTTGAGACAAGCTGCTTATGAGAAGTTGCACAAATGAAGAGCCAAGGTATTTTGGAACAAAGACCTGTCACGTTACGGCAAAAGCTTTCACTATTCAAACCATGGGCGTTTACGTGCCGCCACGAGACCCACTTCTCATCGGCAGGTGTCATTCGAGCAAGCGTGTAAGTCGACGGGAGGCGTGCGAGCAGACCGATGTGTCGGGTGATCGGGAGGCGTGCGAGCAGGCCGCTACGTGATACGTCTCCAACGTATCTATAATTTTTTATTGTTCCATGCTGTCATATTATCATTCTTGGATGTTTTACAATCATTTTATATCATTTTTTGGTACTAACCTATTGACATAGTGACCAGTGCCCCTTGCTATTTTCTGCTTGTTTTTTACATCGCACGAAATCAATGCCAAACGGAGTCCAAACGCAGCAAAACTTTTTGTGGATTTTTAATGGACAAGAAGACACAAGATGGGCCGAAGAAATACCAGAGGGGTGCCTCGAGGGGGGCACAACCCACCAGGGCGCATCCAGGTGGGTTATGCCCACCTCGGTGGCCTCCTGCACCGCCTCTTTGCTCTATAAATACCCCAATATTCCAGAAACCCTAGGGGAGTCGACGAAAATCAATTCCAGCCGCTGAAAGTTCCAGAACCACGAGATCCAATCTAGACACCATCACAGAGGGGTTCATCATCCGCATTTGTGCCTCCCCGATGATACGTGAGTAGTCCATTGTAGACATGCGGGTCCGTAGTTAGTAGCTAGATGGCTTCCTCTCTCTCTCATTTGATTCTCAATACAATGGTCTCTTGGAGATCCATATGATGTAACTCTTTTTGCGTGTGTTTGTTGGGATCCGATGAACTTTGAGTTTATGATCAGATCTATGTTTGTATCCATGAAAGTTATTTGAGTCTTCTTTGATCTCTTATATGCATGATTGCTTATACCCTCGTATTTCTTCTCTGATATTTGAGTTTTGTTTGGCCAACTTGATTTATTTATCTTGCAATGGGAAGAGGTGCTTTGTGATGGATTCAATCTTACGGTGCTTGATCCCAATGACAGAAGGGGAACCGACATGCGTGTATTGTTGCTATTAAGGATAACAAGATGGGGTCTATTTCAACATAAATAGATCTTGTCTACATCGTGTCATTGTTCTTATTGCATTACTCCATTTTCCATGAACTTAATACACTACTACCTAGTGCCGATTAGGCTCGTTTAAACCCGTTTATGACAGGGTTGTCCCACACGTCCGTGCTGACGAGGCAGCTTAAACCAACACATTTTGTTTGATGTTGACACAAGGGACCCACATCTGACCTTCTATCCTGTTCTTTCTCCTCCAATCATTATTTTTCCTGAACATTACTTCAAACAGTACTAATGCGTGTTCGTCGGTGGTGCCGGTGATGAGCGAGTTGGTTGCCGCTCCGCCAGACGGGCCGGACGCCGCGCTGGCCTCCGCACGGGTTGGCTAGCTGGCCCAAGCTTGACTCACGCGTGAGCAAGCCGCCGTGCTGGCCTTCGCTCAAGCCAGATGGCTGGCCTTAGCGTGGCGCACACGAGCAAGCCACCGAACCGCCGTGCAAACCTAGCTAGCAACCTTGCAGACAAGAAGCTCGATGCATCCAGCAGGGTGTGTGTGCTATCTTGTCTAGCTAGCGGCCGCGAGCGCTGGACGGAGCTGGCATCCGGCCTGCCGCAAGATGGGCTCCGCACTACCGGCAGTTTTGACCTCGTCTTCTGCCGGCGGTGGTAGCTGCATCCCATGGCCAAGGATGACTAGGTGTGGACGGGTCAGAGGTAGGAGGTCACTTAGGGATTTTTGTCCAGACTGACATTTAGGTCCCACAAGTCATAATTCCTAACTTGTCGGTCGAATAGAAGGTGTTGACTTAAGGGGCGACATGGGTTGAAACATGCTTATAACGGCACTTTGTACTATAGTCTTTTCTTGGTTGGGCTTGTTGGTAAGTGGTAGTAGTAGTTTCTTGGCATTATAAGTGGTTTCTTGTAAGGAACAATGTACTAGCGCCAAAAGGCGATTCTAGGTAGCATTGTACTCCAGCGAGTACTATTAGTGGTCGTGGGAGTGTATAGATTGGTGTGTGGGTTCGATCCCGGCTGGACGCACGACAGCCTTTTTTTAAATAGGAACCTCGCCGCAAACCAATATTGTACACTAGTAGTTTGACTTTTGAAGTCGAATGGACATGTCGCACCACAATCGGGGTGCACTGGATAGCCCAGCCACGTGAACGGGTTTTCCCTCCCATAATCTCGTGGCTCACGTACTAGAGTAGTACTCCTATATACTCGGATGCGTGCTCGCCCTAGCTGCACCTCGCTTGCAGCTTCCTCATTAGCTAGAATATTTAAAGTAGTGCCTCCCAATTAAGCCCGAGGAGCCGGAACAGCCTGGCACGGCATTGGGAACTATGCAATATGGCTCTGTGCGTAAAGTGTTAGTACTCTACTACTCTGTAGCTTGTGGCGTTGCACGCATGGACTCCGCTCCATTATCGGCTCTATAAAAGAAATTCCTCTTGACGTGATTTTTTTGTTTTGAAATGGAGGCAAAAGCTTTGCCTCATCTCATTCATAAATAAGGAACTACTAACAAAGTTTGACGAGATCCATTACACCTCCACAAATGGAAGCGCAAAGTCTAGTCTCGCTGTATAAAAGAACTCAAATGTTCTGCCCTCGCAGTAACCATTACCAATAAATAGGCTGCTAGTGTGTGCGTGAGAGGAGCGGCTGAGTAGGCCAGCTACGCGCTTGGATATAGCACGGAGAGTACGCACTACGCAGGAGTACTTTCCCTGCATTGATAGTACAACAATGGTTCTAGAGAACAGTAGTACACTCCACTTGCAATTGTAGCTCATTGGCCTTGAGATTCAAGAGTTGAAAATTGGTGCACTATATAAGTACAGTACATAGCACTACTAGTTGAGAAAGTAGCAGTACTACTGCTACAGTATGAGTACGTAGTAAATAATAGCCTCACCATTGCGGGGCACGAGGCACTAGCACTATGCGTGCCCGCATACGAGGACCTGCAGTTATGCTCTTATCTCCTCCTCGCCAGTTCCCCTCCCCCCTAAGAGAACAAGGCAGTTCCTTGCTACTCCCATGGATTCGCCATGCGGTTCTCCTCCTCTTCGGGGCTGGGAGACCTTGGACGACGATCCTCTGGGAGAAATCGCACGCCACTCCGACGTCCTCACCGCCGCAAGACTCGACGATTCCTGCACCAACTTTTTTAGGACGGTGCTTAAACAGGCTTGGGAAAAGGCCATGCTTGTTGGTCTTCCATGCGTCCTCGAGGAGAAGGCTATTCTATGGGACAATCCTTCAAGCAATCCACCGCTCCCTGGCCATGATTGCATGTTGATTCCGCTAGTGTTGTCGATGTTGAGAGGTAGTCAGATTGGGTCTTGGCAAGGTTGTCATTTCTCATGATCTAACGATCGAGAAAGTCATGCTTGTTGAGTCCCTTGCGTTCAATTTACTTTCCGTTTGTCAACTCGCACTCATGGGCTTTGCCACCTTCTTTGATATTGATACCGTGGCCCTCTTGTGGAGCAAGACTCTTAAAGTAGCTTTTGTTGGGCATGTCGAGAATGGTCTCTATGTGATTAACTTTTTGGAGCAACCCACTAAGACCGCGACATGCCTAATGGCTAAAGTTGATGTGGGATGGCTTTGGCATCGCCGTTTAGCCCACGTCAATATGAGATCTTTGCAAAGTCTTCTCAAGGGGGACCATGTCCATGGACTAACGAATGTTAGTTTTGCCAAAGATCGTGTTTGGAGTGCTTGTATCGAAGGAAAGCTTCATGATACGGCTCACCCTCCCACGACTATCATCTACTCGAAGAGACCTTTGGAGCTCCTGCACATGGACCTCTTCGGGCCTCCATCCTTTGATAGTCTTGGGGTAGAAAGTATTGCTTGGTGATTGTGGATGATTATTCAAGATACACTTGGGTATACTTCTTCAAGAGGAAGAGTGAGACTCAACAGACCATCATCGACTTTGCAAATGAAGCTCAACGTCAACATAATGCAAAGATCCTGACAATAAGAAGTGACAATGGCACTGAGTTCAAGAACTACACCTTGGATGAGTTTCTTAGTGATGAAGGGATCAAGCATCAATATTCTGCACCATATACCCCTCAACAAAATGGTGTTGCGGAGAGGAAGAACCGGACGTTGATGGATGCGGCAAGGACCATAATGGCGGAGTTCAAGTCTCCATACAACTTTTGGGCCGAAGCCATCAACACTGCATGTCATGCATCCAATCGGCTCTATCTCCGCAAAGGCTTGAACAAGACTCTGTATGAGATACTCACCGGGAACAAGCCCAATCTCAAGTACTTCCGGGTGTTCGGGTGTAAGTGTTTCATTCTCAAGAAAGGTGTTAGTTTGTCTAAATTCGAGGCTAGAGCTCATGAGGGCATATTTGTTGGTTATGCTACAAACTCTCATGCTTACCGTGTTCTCAACAAGTCCAACGGACTCATTGAGGAGACGTGTAATGTAGAGTTTGATCAAAATAACGGCTCCCAAGTGGAGCAAAGTGGTACTTGTGATGTAGGTGATGAAATTCCTCCCCAAGCCATAAGAAGAATGGGTATTGGTCATATCCTACCCATTGAGGAACCCCTTGTGGCTGAAGGAGAAGGACAATGCTCCACCTCAGTGGAGCCTTCACCTACTCAAGACCCACATGCTTCCGAAGAACAAAGTGAAGGCCCTCAACCTCGGCAACAAGACCAAGGGCAAGATCAATCTCAAGATGGTGGTGAACCTCCACATGATGCCCAAGGTCAAGTTCTCCCCCTCGAGCAAGTTCAAGATCATGAGCAAGCTCAAGATCAAGAACAAGCTCATGACGACGCTCAAGATGATCAAGTGAACCCTCCTCCTTCGACATCCGAGGAGGAATTAGAGCGTCGTGCCGCGAAGATTGCTTCCAAACTCACCACCAAAGGTCATCTCATGGAGAATGTGGTTGGAAGCCTAAGAAAGGGGGTAAGCACTCGTAGACAATTAGCAAACTATTGTGAACATCACGCGTTTGTTTCTTGTGTTGAACCCCATAAGGTCTATGAGGCGCTCGAAGACTCGGATTGGCTCAATGCCATGCATGAAGAACTCAACAACTTCGAGTACAACAAGGTGTGGAGGTTGGTGCCAAGGCCTTCCGGGAACCATAACATCATTGGAACCAAGTGGATCTTCAAGAACAAGCAAGATGCTCATGGGAACATCATTCGCAACAAGGCAAGATTGGTAGCACAAGGCTACTCCCAAGTCGAGGGTATCGACTACGGTGAAACCTTTGCTCCTATTGCTCGCCTTGAATCCATTCGTTTGTTGATTGCTTATGCTTCCCATCACAACTTTAAGTTGCAACAAATGGATGTGAAAAGTGCTTTTCTTAATGGTCCTATTAATGAGTTGGTCTATGTCAAGCAACCCCCCCGGGTTCGAGGATCCCTTCTTTCCGAATCATGTATATCAACTCGATAAGGCACTCTATGGCCTTAAACAAGCCCCACGTGCGTGGTACGACCACCTTACCGAGTTGTTACAAGATCGTGGATTTGAAGTTGGACTAATCGATCCCACTCTTTTTACTAAGAAGGTCAAAGGGGAGTTGTTTGTATGCCAACTATATGTTGATGACATTATCTTTGGTTCCCCTAAGAAAGCTTTCAATGAAGAATTTTCCGCTCTCATGACCTCTAAGTTCAAGATGTCCTCAATGGGAGAGTTGAAGTTCTTCCTTGGTTTTGATATCAAACAAAGAAGATAAGGTACCTTCATCACCCAAGCCAAATACACTCAAGACATGCTCAAGAGATTCAAGCTAAGTGATGTCAAGCCGGCCTCTACCCCAATGCCCACCAAGTGCCAACTTGACATTGATCCCAATGGTAAAGCGGTGGATCAAAAGTTATATCGCTCCATGATTGGCTCCTTGCTTTACCTTTGTGCATCTAGACCGGATATCATGTTGAGTGTGGGGATGTGTGCACGGTTTCAAGCTGCACCGAAGGAAAGTCACTATGTGGCGGTCAAGCGAATCTTTTGATATTTGGCTCATACCCCAAACTTTGGCTTATGGTACTCAAGAGGGGCAAACTTCAAACTTGAAGGATTTACGGATTCCGATTGGGCGGGAGAGAAAGTGGCTAGGAAGTCCACTTCCGGAGGGTGCCAGTTTCTTGGGTGCTCTTTGGTGAGTTGGTCTTCCAAAAAGCAAAGTTGTGTATCTCTCTCGTCCACCGAAGCAGAATATGTGGCGGCCGGTAGTTGTTGTGCACAACTTTTATGGATGAGGCAAACTTTAAAGGAATACGGTGTCATTTGTGACAAAGTGCCTATGTGGTGTGACAACGAAAGTGCCATCAAGATTTCTCTCAACTCGGTGCAACACTTCAAGACGAAGCATATTGAGATTTGGTATCATTTCATCTGGGTTCACATTAGTCGAGGAGAGATCGAGCTGAAGTATGTCAACACTCACGATAACCTTGCAGATATTTTCACGAAGCCCTTGGATGAAGCAAGATTTCGCGAGTTAAGGCATGAGCTAAATATCATTGATTCGAGCAATGTGACTTGAACCCTTGCACACCCCACCCCACTCAACTTGGTGTCTAGCTTAGATGTAGGCATGGACATAGGGGGAGTGTTGTTCTCTCAATGAACTCTCCCTCCCCCCATTATGCATAAATCGATCAACTCTTTCACATTAGCCATTTTTGATGGTACTTGTGCTTCAAAGACGAGTTTTGGTCATGGGCCCAAGGATAATTCTTTGCGGTGCCATACCAATTGACTTAAACATAGGTGGCTCCGGCCACCGCCCTCTCCTGAGAGAGGCCAGAGCTCGCTCTGTTTCGTGTGGTTGTTTTTGTTTGAGTGGTTTCTGGTCTGTTGTTTGTGTGTGTGCTGCCTGGTTGGTCTTCTCCTTCTCTTGCCCTTGCTTTCGTTTTTTTTTGAGCGTTAGCCGTTGGTTTAGGAGCCGTGTGGTTGCTGAAGCAGTATTACCGCTGGTGGAGAGCGGTACTACCGCTCCTAGCGGTACTACCGCCCTCCAGCGCGGTACTACCGCTGTGAGCCGCGGGCCGGGGGTAATATTGGGGGCAGGGGGAGTTTCTTCTCCCCCATACCCATTCGCTCGCCCCCTCGCTCAGTTCCTCTCTCTTCAGCAACCGGCGTCGCGGGAGGGCTCTGGCGGATCTCCCTCTCCGGGGCGCTCCTCTCCATTTCCTTCGGTGGAGTCGATCCCCACCTTGTCCTCTTGCCATGGATGCCGGTATTGCCCCCGTTCTCTTTTTTCCTTTTGTCTAGATTTCCAATCTAGCTTCTTAGGGGCAATAGCAGTTGCATCTCTAGATTTTTGGCCAGATCTAGGCTTGAGTAGGATGGAGATTGCTTCTAGACAGTTTGGATTAGTGTTTGGTTGGAGTATTTCTGAATTTGGTAGGACAGTAGTACCGGATCTGACCACGGACGTAGGAAACTGTTGTTTCCCCGCCTCGAGCGGTACTACCGCTCTCTCCAGAGCAGTACTACCGCTTGGAGCGGTACTACCGCTCTCTCCAGAGCGGTACTACCGCTGAAGGGTCACGGTACTACCGGCCCTCTACCAGTTTCTGTCATACTCCTACCTCTCAATGATCCTTTTTGCTCGTGTTTTGTGGCTTACACTCGTTCTTTCTGGTTGTTTGCGTGTTTGTGTGTGTGGTTCCAGGTGATGAGGTTCCTGAGCATCAGGCTCGTCGTGTCAACCCCGGTTGTGCCTCGTCCAAGCTCTACCGCACCACTGAGCCTGCCGGAGGATCTTCTAGTGCTCCACCTCCACCTCAACTACCGAAGAAGCCTGGGGTCAAGCCAAAGCCAGGCAAAACCGTGCTAGAAATGCCGCCCAAGGAGTTCTGGGCAAGGCACCGCCGCAACCCGTATGAGGACGACCAAGATCCCACTTTGGTCAACCGTCCTTCTGTAATAGGTTCCAGTTTTCCATCTTCTTTGATGTTCTCAAAGCCAAGAAGAATCTCTATGTCAACATGCACTCCATCGACACCGACCATATGGAGAACGATCCTGAATACTTTGGTGAAGGTCTTCAGATGTGCACTCAACTGAACATTCTCGGGATCATGCAATTCAACAAGGACTATGATGCTGATATTGTGGCCCAATTCTATGCCACGGTTCACCTTCGGACTGATGAGGATAGGACACTGACTTGGATGACCAATGGCAAGTTGCTGTCAGTCAAGTGGAAAGCTTTCATGGAGTTGATTGGGGTGCAAGATCTAGGTCTTGAGTCTTCTGTCGGCTTTCGCCCCCACCGCCGCACCAATGCCACTCACAAGCAAGCTCTATGGCCCTACTGAACTTTGGGGATCAACCCTGAGACGAAGAAGGAAACCTATGAGCTGCCTGCGTATCTGGATATCCTTCACCGTATCTTCAGAGAGACTCTTTTCCCTCGTATCGGGAATCTGGACCAGGTTCACTCCTATCTCGTGGACATGCTTCTCTTCTGCCAGC
Source organism: Triticum dicoccoides (assembly GCF_002162155.2). NCBI lineage: Eukaryota > Viridiplantae > Streptophyta > Magnoliopsida > Poales > Poaceae > Triticum > Triticum dicoccoides. The sequence goes on from NC_041389.1 coordinate 400,258,697, forward strand.
GTGAGAAGGGACAGAACACCGGAGAGTCCTTGGATATCTCTCATGTTATGTGGTCTGAGCTGATATCTGCTATCTCCGAGCGCAAGTGCCCGATTTATGGTCCGTTCATCATGCTGCTCATTGAGAAGGCCTGGGATCGTGTCTATCCCAAGGTGTTGCTGGAGACTGGAGAGTTGGTCTCTCACGAAGTCAAGCATCTGAGGAAGAAGGATAGCTGGGGCACTCAGGCCCCTAGGACTGGAGTTCCTTCGTCTGCTTCTGCCATGGAGACCGAGGAGGAGACTGGGGCTGAGGATGATGATGATGACTACGTGTCGTCTGAGGCAGAGCCCTCTTGGGCAAAGAAGCTCAAGCTCAAGATGAAGAAGTTGTTCTGCATGGAGTCTCACGGTCAGTACATGACTCATGTGGCTGAGAAGAAGGCCCGAGGTCGCCACAAGGAGCTCATGCGACAGATGGGTGCTACTGTGATCAGTGGATCTGAGGACCAGCTTACTAAGGAGGAGGAGTGGATTCAGCAGCACTGCCCGTGGACCGATTCTGATGCCGAGCACTTCCAGACCGACGATGGTGGCGCAGATGATCCCGTTGAGCTCTGATGTGTGTGTCCCTTGTTTGCTCTCACCTGGAGCCGTAGCATCACTCCCTCTCCTTTTTGGTGTCTCGATGCCAAAGGGGGAGAGAGTTTAGGGATTTGAGCTTTGTGTCTTTCGTCTCTTGTGTTCGTGTTTTCCTTGCATTTGCTTTGTTTGGTTTGTCAGTGAGACCTAAGTTCGAGTTGTCAGTGAGACCCTGTTCGAGTCATATGGTGTGAGACATATGCTACCTTATCTTTCCAGTATCATTATCTATGTCACTATCTAGCTTATGAGTTGCAATGCTTATCCTGTTAAGTTATCTTTGCTACTCTCTTTTACCCCACTTAGGTGGTTGGTCTCTAAAATGTAGGGGGAGTGTTGATCCTAGTATGTGTGCCGTGCAGTCCAAAGCACTTATCGAGATAGCACACATCTAGGGGGAGCACATCTACATGACGTTGGGGTTTTTGCGCTTGTTCTATATCTCTCATATTGTGCAAATCCCATATTGTCATCAATTCACCAAAAAGGGGGAGATTGTAAGGGCATATTTATCCCCAAGATGTTTGGGTGATTGATGACAATGCTTGTGCGGACTAATCATGTGCGTTAAGTTCTTTCAGAGATTCACCCTTTGGCGCGAGACGATTATCTCCCCTCGGTGTTTTATTCAAGACGGTGTAGCTCCTTCGTTTTGTTGGTGGACTAGTTTCGTAGGAGTCACCGTACTATCAAGAGGGGATCCGCTTTGGTAAGACTAGGGTGGAATCAACACGTACACATCCATATCACACCCGTCGTTTTCTTTCCGCTTCATTGGAGCTGCCGTTTTCCTCTAAGTGTGTTGTTCTGCCCCAACGGTAGTACCGTGATCCACACCGGTAGTACCGCCGAACCTCCCCAGCGGTAGTACCGTTCGCAGAGCGGTAGTACCGCTCCGAGCCGTACTACCGCTTGGGGTCTTCGGCCGTAGTACCGTAGTGCTTCCAGGCTTCTGCCGCCTCGATTCGAGAATGATGTTTTTCGTGTCGGGCTTTGCGGTACTAAGGGCGGTAGTAGTGGCGGTAGTACCGCTCCTAGCGGTAGTATCGCCCCCACCCCCACGGTAGTACCGCCCTGGGGTCAGGGCCCTGTCAGCGCGGCAGTACCGCTGGGTATGAGCGGTAGTACCGCCCGGAGCGGTACTACTGCCCTTCCCTAGCTGTGGTACCGCTCTGTGCGGGGCTGCTAAGTGGAATAACGGTTGGATTGATTCCCCCACTATATAAAGGGGTCTTCTTCCCCAAAGTTGACCTACCTCTTTCCCCCAAAGCTCCATTGTTGCTCCAAGCTCCATTTTCACCCGATCTCTCTCCCTAGCCAATCAAACTTTTTGATTTGCTCGGGATTGGTTGAGAAGGCCCAGATCTACACTTCCACCAAGAGAAATTTGATTCCCCCCACTTATCCCTAGCGGATCTTGTTACTCTTGGGTGTTGAGCACGCTAGACGGTTGAGGTCACCTCGAAGCCATACTCCATTGTGGTGAAGCTTCGTGGTGTTGTTGGGAGCCTCCAAGTGTTGTGGAGATAGCCCCAATCTTGTTTGTAAAGGTCCGGTTGCCGCCTTCAAGGGCTCCAATAGTGGAATCACGGCATCCCGCATTGTGTGAGGGCATGAGGAGATTACGGGGGCCCTAGTGGCTTCTTGGGGAGCATTGTGCCTCCACACCGCTCTAACGGAGACGTACTTCCCCTTAAAAGGAAGGAACTTCGGTAACACATCCTCGTCTCCATCGGCTCCACTCTTGGTTATCTTGTGCCTTTACTTTTGCAAGCTTACTTGAGTTGTATCTATTTCTTGCTAGTGTGGTTATTGTCTTTGCATCATATAGGTTGTCCACATAGTTGCACATCTAGACAACCTATTTCTTTGCAAGGTTTAAATTGTTAAAGAAAAGTCCAAAAATTGTTAGTTGCCTATTCACCCCCCTCTAGTCAACCATATCTATCCTTTCAATTGGTATCAGAGCCTCGTCTCTTTATTAAGGACTTTGTCATCCGAAGATTATGGTTGACACCACGACGGTGCGGAGGAGCACTCCGGTGTGAATCCCATCTCGTCTTCGGCCGAAGGGGGAACCTCGGTCTCACGTGAGGAATTCAATGTGGCTTTAGACACATTGAAAACCTCCATGACGGCCGAGGTTAAAAGCATGTTTTCTGAATTCCTAGACGGACATAAACTATCTACCTCGCCGATGAAAGTGGGTGATCCCACTAACAAGGTGACGGATGCTACCTCCGACAAGGGGGAAGCTAACAGTGAAAAGAGTCCGTCTACTAGTGGTAGAAATGGCACCGGCATCTTTGCCAATGTGGAACCCCCAGTGTATAGAGGACCAATCCCCTCTACTCATTTGAATCATGCCGGTCCTCCTCCTAAATATGTGAAAAATGAAGATTTTGACTCTTGGGTTTATCGCTTCAAGCGTCACTTAAAACATGTGAACACTAACCTTTGGAGAATTATTGAAGAAGGTTTCTATCCTCATGATCCAAGCAACTTCACCCCTCAAGAAGAAGTGGACAATCAATTCAATGAGAGTGCTCTCTTCATCATCCAAGATGCAATTCTTCCCGAAGATCTCCCACATCTTCGACCTCATGTCATGGCTAAAGAAGCATGGAAATGTGTTGAGTCTCTCTATCAAGGAAGTGCTAGAATTCAACGCTCCAACTATGAAGTGGTGCAAGATGAAGCCGATGAGTTTGCAATGAAAGAGGATGAAGAACCTCGTGAGCTCTTTCAAAGAGTGACCAAACTCGCGGTCGCCCTCCGAGATCATGGGAGCAAGGACACGGATGACAACTGGATCAAGCGCAAGTTCCTCAAGACCATGATGCCCTACAACAAGGCCATGTCCTCCGTCATTCGCCAAAGACCGGACTTCCACTCCATGACCTCAGGCGAACTGTTGGATGAGTTTGTTGCAACGAGCATCTTGGACAAGACCGCCGACAATGCGGTGCTCCGTTCTCAAAGGGCAAAGAAGCCCAATCTTGCCTTGAAGGCCAAGGTTAGTGTGGAAGAAGAGGAAGAAGAGGAAGATGAGGAGAGCAACCCCGAGGACACGAAGTATGATTATCATGAGCACATGGCTCTTGCCTCAATACAATTTTGGAGTAAGAAGAATACAAGACCCAACTTCAACAAGAACAACTCAAGTAGCCTCAAGGGCAAGCAACGAGTTAGAACTTGTTTCAATTGTGGCAATGTTAGCCATTTCATTGCGGATTGTCCTTACGAGAAGCGGGAAGACAATGGTGGCAAGTTCATCCGAAAAGACAAAGCCAAGTCCTTCCCCAACAAGAACAACTTCACCAAGAAGAATCCTACTCGTGGGTTGGTGGTTCAAGAAGAATACCGTGAGGATGACGATGATGATGAAGATGGTGAAACAATGTCCATGGCATCCGTTGCCATTGTCACAACTCCCCGGGTGTCTCTCTTTGATGCACCCAACGAGAACATCACCGCCAAGTGCCTCATGGCTAAGGCCACCAACAAGGTAACCCCAATATCAAAACCACCATTATTCCTAATCATCCTTCAACGGATGACTTTGATAATGGTAAGAGGTCTAATGAGGAGGTTAATGAATTTGAGTCCTTCATGAGTAAGCTCAAGGGCAAATCCAAGAAGCACTTCGTTGCTCTCTTGGAACAACTTGGTGAAGCCAATGACATGATAGAGGCTCATGAAGAAACCATCTCTAAGATGGAAGGTCATAGTCGTGATTACGCCGATGAGATATCGGATCTATCTAATGATCTTGCGAAAGAGCGTGGGCATCGTTTGGCTCTTGAGGAGTCACACAACGATGACCATGCCAAATTAAAGAAAGATCTTGATCATGCTCTTGTTGTGTCTCATGTTCTAACTTCCGAGAAGGCTAAACTTGGCATTGATCATGCTAGACTCAAGGAGGAGTTTGATGTACTTGACAAGGCCCATAAGGTCTTGAAAGGTGCTCATGCAATCCTCAAGGAGTCTCATGCTCAACTCCAAGTTAAGCTTACCAAAGAAAAGGCCACATTTCCTCACATGGTCTTAATTGATAATGCAAATGCTACTAACCCATGTTGTGAGCATGTGCATCTTGTGGAGGAGAATGCCAAGTTGAAGGAACAACTCGAGAAAGGTCTTGTGTCATGTATACAAGGCGAGAAGAACCTAAATGACCTTTTGAGCAATCAAAAGGAAGTGGTGGGCAAGGAGGGAGTTGGGTTCACCCCCAAGTCAAAGAACAAGAAGAAGAACAAGGAGAAGCATAACAAGACCAATCGACCTCCCCCGCTCAAACAAACCTTTGTGAAGGAGGGAGAGGGTGCTCCTAAGGAGAAGAATAATAATGTGAAGAGTGGTGATGCCAAAGAGCGCAAGGCCATCTCTCCCAACAAAGCCAGCGACTTTAACCCCTCTTATGTGTTGTGTCGTGCTAGTGATGGGCATGTTTATGCTAAATTTGTTGGTTCTTCTTATGAGTACATTGAATGGTATATTTGGGTTCCTAAGACCCTTGTTACTAACATCAAAGTACCCATTACTCAATGGGTACCTAAAACCAAGCATTGATATCTTGTAGGTGTTTGCTTCTGATGGGGGATCACGGTTGCTCGATAGTGGAGCAACAAATCATATGACTGGGAGCAAGGACTTGGTGGTGGATGTGCACAAGATCCCATCTATGCCCACCAATGTCGAATTGGGTGATGCCTCACATTCTAAGGTATTGGGTCTTGGCAAGGTTGTCATTTCTCATGATCTAACGATCGAGAAAGTCATGCTTGTTGAGTCCCTTGCGTTCAATTCACTTTCCGCTCGTCAACTCGCACTCATGGGCTTTGCCACCTTCTTTGATATTGATATCGTGGCCCTCTTGTGGAGCAAGACTCTTAAAGTAGCTTTTGTTGGGCATGTCGAGAACGGTCTCTATGTGATTAACTTTTCGGAGCAACCCACTGAGACCGCGACATGCCTAATGGCTAAAGTTGATGTGGGATGGCTTTGGCATCGCCGTTTAGCCCACGTCAGTATGAGATCTTTGCAAAGTCTTCTCAAGGGGGACCATGTTCATGGACTAACGAATGTTAGATTTGCCAAAGATCGTGTTTGCAGTGCTTGTATCGAAGGAAAGCTTCATGAGACGGCTCACCCTCCCACGACTATCATCTACTCGAAGAGACCTTTGGAGCTCCTACACATGGACCTCTTCGGGCCTCCATCCTTTGATAGTCTTGGGGGTAGAAAGTATTGCTTGGTGATTGTGGATGATTATTCAAGATACACTTGGGGTATACTTCTTCAAGAGGAAGAGTGAGACTCAACAGACCATCATCAACTTTCCAAATGAAGCTCAACGTCAACATAATGCAAAGATCCTGACAATAAGAAGTGACAACGACACCGAGTTCAAGAACTACACCTTGGATGAGTTTCTTAGTGATGAAGGGATCAAGCATCAATATTCTGCACCATATACCCCTCAACAAAATGGTGTTGCGGAGAGGAAGAACCGGACATTGATGGATGCGGCAAGGACCATGATGGCGGAGTTCAAGTCTCCATACAACTTTTGGGCCGAAGCCATCAACACTGCATGTCATGCATCCAATCGGCTCTATCTCCGCAAAGGCTTGAACAAGACTCCGTATGAGATACTCACCGGGAACAAGCCCAATCTCAAGTACTTCCGGGTGTTCGGGTGTAAGTGTTTCATTCTCAAGAAAGGTGTTCGTTTGTCTAAATTCGAGGCTAGAGCTCATGAGGGCATATTTGTTGGTTATGCTACAAACTCTCATGCTTACCGTGTTCTCAACAAGTCCAACGGACTCATTGAGGAGACGTGTAACGTAGAGTTTGACGAAAATAACGGCTCCCAAGTGGAGCAAAGTGGTACTTGTGATGTAGGTGATGAAATTCCTCCCCAAGCCATAAGAAGAATGAGTGTTGGTCATATCCTACCCATTGAGGAACCCCTTGTGGCCGAAGGAGAAGGACAATGCTCCACCTTAGTGGAGCCTTCACCTACTCAAGACCCACACGCCTCCGAAGAACAAAGTGAAGGCCCTCAACCTCGGGAATAAGACCAAGGGCAAGATCAACCTCAAGATGGTGGTGAACCTCCACATGATGCCCAAGGTCAAGTTCTCCCCCTCGAGCAAGTTCAAGATCATGAGCAAGCTCAAGATCAAGAACAAGCTCATGACGACGCTCAAGATGATCAAGTGAACCCTCCTCCTTCGACATCCGAGGAGGAATTAGAGCGTCGTGCCGCGAAGATTGCTTCCAAACTCACCCCCAAAGGTCATCTCATGGAGAATGTGGTTGGAAGCCTAAGAAAGGGGGTAAGCACTCGTAGACAATTAGCAAACTATTGTGAACATCATGTGTTTGTTTCTTGTGTTGAACCCCATAAGGTCTATGAGGCGCTCGAAGACTCGGATTGGCTCAATGCCATGCATGAAGAACTCAACAACTTCGAGTACAACAAGGTGTGGAGGTTGGTGCCAAGGCCTTCCGGGAACCATAACATCATTGGAACCAAGTGGATCTTCAAGAACAAGCAAGATGCTCATGGGAACATCATTCGCAACAAGGCAAGATTGGTAGCACAAGGCTACTCCCAAGTCGAGGGTATCGACTACGGTGAAACCTTTGCTCCCGTTGCTCGCCTTGAATCCATTCGTTTGTTGATTGCTTATGCTTCCCATCACAACTTTAAGTTGCAACAAATGGATGTGAAAAGTGCTTTTCTTAATAGTCCTATTAATGAGTTGGTCTATGTCAAGCAACCCCCCGGGTTCGAGGATCCCTTCTTTCCGGATCATGTATATCAACTCGATAAGGCACTCTATGGCCTTAAACAAGCCCCACGTGCGTGGTATGACCACCTTATCGAGTTATTACAAGATCGTGGATTTGAAGTTGGACTAATCGATCCCCCTCTTTTTACTAAGAAGGTCAAAGGGGAGTTGTTTGTATGCCAACTATATGTTGATGACATTATCTTTGGTTCCCCTAACAAAGCTTTGAATGAAGAATTTTCTGCTCTCATGACCTCTAAGTTCAAGATGTCCTCAATGGGAAGGTTGAAGTTCTTCCTTGGTTTTGATATCAAACAAAGAAGAGAAGGTACCTTCATCAACCAAGCCAAATACACTCAAGACATGCTCAAGAGATTCAAGATAAGTGATGTCAAGCCGGCCTCTACTCCAATGCCCACCAAGTGCCAACTTGACATTGATCCCAATGGTAAAGCGGTGGATCAAAAGGTACATCGCTCCATGATTGGCTCCTTGCTTTACCTTTGTGCATCTAGACCGGATATCATGTTGAGTGTGGGGATGTGTGCACGGTTTCAAGCTGCACCGAAGGAAAGTCACTATGTGGCGGTCAAGCGAATCTTTCGATATTTGGCTCATACCCTAAACTTTGGCTTATGGTACCCAAGAGGGGCAAACTTCAAGCTTGAAGGATTTACGGATTCCGATTGGGCGGGAGACAAAGTGGATAGGAAGTCCACTTCCGGAGGGTGCCAGTTTCTTGGGTGCTCTTTGGTGAGTTGGTCTTCCAAAAAGCAAAGTTGTGTATCTCTCTCGTCCACCTAAGCTGAATATGTGGCGGCCAGTAGTTGTTGTGCACAACTTTTATGGATGAGGCAAACTTTAAAGGAATACGGTGTCATTTTTGACAAAGTGCCTCTGTGGTGTGACAATGAAAGTGCCATCAAGATTTCTCTCAACCCGGTGCAACACTTCAAGACGAAGCATATTGAGATTCGGTATCATTTCATCCGGGTTCACATTAGGCGAGGAGAGATCGAGCTCAAGTATGTCAACACTCATGATAACCTTGTAGATATTTTCACGAAGCCCTTGGATGAAGCAAGATTTCGCGAGTTAAGGCATGAGCTAAGTATCATTGATTCGAGCAATGTGACTTGAACCCTTGCACACCCCACCCCACTCAACTTGGTGTCTAGCTTAGATGTAGGCATGGACATAGGGGGAGTGTTGTTCTCTCAATGAACTCTCCCTCCCCCCATTATGCATAAATCGATCAACTCTTTCACATTAGCCATTTTTGATGGTACTTGTGATTCAAAGACGAGTTTTGGTCATGGGCCCAAGGATAATTCTTCGCGGTGCCATACCAACTGACTCAAACATAGGTGGCTCCGGCCACCGCCCTCTCCTGAGAGAGGCCAGAGCTCGCTCTGTTTTGTGTGGTTGTTTTTTGTTTGAGTGGTTTCTGGTCCGTTGTTTGTGTGTGTGCTGCCTGGTTGGTCTTCTCCTTCTCTTGCCCTCGCTTTCGTTTTTTTGGAGCGTTAGCCGTTGGTTTAGGAGCCGTGTGGTTGCTGAAATGGTACTACCGCTGGTGGAGAGCGGTACTACCGCTCCTAGTGGTACTACCGCCCTCCAGCGCGGTACTACCGCTGTGAGGCACAGGCCGGGGATTATATCGGGGGCAGGGGGAGTTTCTTCTCCCCCATACCCATTCGCTTGCCCCCTCGCTCAGTTCCTCTCTCTTCAGCAACCGGCACCGCGGGAGGGCTCCGGCGGATCTCCCTCTCTGGGGCGCTCCTCTCCATTTCCTTCGGTGGAGTCGATGTCCACCTTGTCCTCTTGCCATGGATGCCGGTATTGCCCCCGTTCTCTTTTTTCCTTTTGTCTAGATTTCCAATCTAGCTTCTTAGGGGCAATAGCAGTTGCATCTCTAGATTTTTGGCCAGATATAGGCTTGAGTAGGATGGAGATTGCTTCTAGACAGTTTGGATTAGTGTTTGGTTGGAGTATTTCTGAATTTGGTAGGACGGTAGTACTGGATCTGACCACGGAAGTAGGAAACTGCTGTTTCCCTGCCTTGAGCGGTACTACCGCTCTCTCCAGAGCAGTACTACCACTTGGAGCGATACTACCGCTCTCTCCAGAGCGGTACTACCGCTTGAAGCGGTACTACCGCTGAAGGGTCACGGTACTACCGCCCCTCTACCAGTTTCCGTCATACTCTTACCTCTCAGTGATCCTTTTTGCTCGTGTTTTGTGGCTTACGCTCGTTCTTTCTGGTTGTTTGCGTGTTTGTGTGTGTGGTTCCAAGTGATGAGGTTCCTGAGTATCAGGCTCGTCGTGTCAACCCCGGTCGTGCCTCGTCCAAGCGCTACCGCACCACTGAGCCTGTCGGAGGATCTTCTAGTGCTCCACCTCCACCTCAACTACCGAAGAAGCCTGGGGTCAAGCCAAAGCCAGGCAAAACCGTGCTAGAAATGCCGCCCAAGGAGTTATGGGCAAGGCGCCGCCGCAACCCGTATGAGGACGACCAAGATCCCACTTTGGTCAACCGTCCGTTCTGGAACAGGTTCGAGTTTGCCATCTTCTTTGATGTTCTCAAAGCCAAGAAGAATCTCTATGTCAACATGCACTCCATCGACACCGACCATATGGAGAACGATCCTGAATACTTTGGTGAAGCTCTTCAGATGTGCACTCAACTGAACATTCTCGGGATCATGCAATTCAACAAGGACTATGATGCTGATATGGTGGCCCAATTCTATGCCACGGTTCACCTTGGGACTGATGAGGACATGACACTGACTTGGATGACCAATGGCAAGTTGCTGTCAGTCAAGTGGAAAGCTTTCATGGAGTTGATTGGGGTGAAAGATCTAGGTCTTGAGTCTTCTGTCGGCTTTCGCCCCCACCGCCGCACCAATGCCACTCACAAGCAAGCTCTATGGCCCTACTGCACTTTGAGGATCAACCCTGTGACGAAGAAGGAAACCTATGAGCTGCCTGCCTATCTGGATATCCTTCACCGTATCTTCAGAGAGACTCTTTTCCCTCGTATCGGGAATCTGGACCAGGTTCACTCCTATCTCATGGCCATGCTTCTCTTCTGCTAGTGTGAGAAGGGACAGAACACCGGAGAGTCCTTGGATATCTCTCATGTTATGTGGTCTGAGCTGATATCTGCTATCTCCGAGCGCAAGTGCCCGATTTATGGTCCGTTCATCATGTTGCTCATTGAGAAGGCCTGGGATCGTGTCTATCCCAAGGTGTTGCTGGAGACTGGAGAGTTGGTCTCTCACGAAGTCAAGCGTCTGAGGAAGAAGGATAACTGGGGCACTCAGGCCCCTAGGACTGGAGTTCCTTCGTCTGCTTCTGCCATGGAGACCGAGGAGGAGACTGGGCCTGAGGATGATGATGATGACTACGTGCCATCTGAGGCAGAGCCCTCTTGGGCAAAGAAGCTCAAGCTCAAGATGAAGAAGTTGTTCTGCATGGAGTCTCACGGTCAGTACATGACTCATGTGGCTGAGAAGAAGGCCCGAGGTCGCCACAAGGAGCTCATGCGACAGATGGGTGCTACTGTGATCAGTGGATCTAAGGATCAGCTTACTGAGGAGGAGGAGTGGATTCAGCAGCACTGCCCGTGGACCAATTCTGATGCCGAGCACTTCCAGACCGAGGTTGGTGGCGCAGATGATCCCGCTGAGCTCTGATGTGTGTGTCCCTTGTTTGCTCTCACCTGGAGCCGTAGAATCACTCCCTCTCCTTTTTGGTGTCTCGATGCCAAAGGGGGAGAGAGTTTAGGGATTTGTGCTTTGTGTCTTTCGTCTCTTGTGTTCGTGTTTTCCTCGCATTTGCTTTGTTTGGTTTGTCAGTGAGACCTAAGTTCGAGTTGTCAGTGAGACCCTGTTCGAGTCATATGGTGTGAGACATATGCTACCTTATCTTTCTAGTATCATTATCTATGTCACTATCTAGCTTATGAGTTGCAATGCTTATCCTGTTAAGTTATCTTTGCTACTCTCTTTTACCCCACTTAGGTGGTTGGTATCTAAAATGTAGGGGGAGCGTTGATCCTAGTATGTGTGCCGTGCAGTCCAAAGCACTTATCGGGATAGCACACATCTAGGGGGAGCACATCTACATTTTAGGACGTTGGGGTTTTTGCGCTTGTTCTATATCTCTCATATTGTGCAAATCCCGTATTGTCAACAATTCACCAAAAAGGGGGAGATTGTAAGGGCATATTTATCCCCAAGATGTTTTGGTGATTGATGACAATGCTTGTGCGGACTAATCGTGTGCGTTAAGTTCTTTCAGAGATTCATCCTTTGGCATGAGACGATTATCTCCCCTCGGTGTTTTATTCAAGACGGTGTAGGTCCTTCGTTTCGTGTTGGTGGACTAGTTTCGTAGGAGTCACCGTATTATCAAGAGGGGATCCGCTTTGGTAAGACTAGGGTGGAATCAACACGTACACATCCATATCACACCCATCGTTTTCTTTCCGCTTCATTGGAGCTGTTGTTTTCCTCTAAGTGCGTTGTTCTGCCCCAGCGATAGTACCGCGGTCCACAGCGGTAGTACCGCCGAAGCTCCCCAGCGGTAGTACCGCTCCCAACGGTAGTACCGCTCTCCGAATGGTAGTACCGCTTGGGGTCTTCGGCCGTAGTACCGCAGTGCTTCCGGGCTTCTGCCGCCTCGATTCGAGAACGATGTTTTTCGTGACGGGTTTTGCGGTACTAAGGGCGGTAGTAGTGGCGGTTACCGCTCCTAGCGGTAGTACCGCGCCCACCCCCACGGTAGTACCGCCCTGGGGTCAGGGCCCTGTCAGCACAGCAGTACCGCTGGGTATGAGCGGTAGTATCGCCTGGAGCGGTAGTATCGCCCGGAGCGATAGTACCGCCCTTCCCTAGCAGTAGTACCGCTCTGTGCGGGGCTGCTAAGTGGAATAACGGTTGGATTGATTCCCCCACTATATAAAGGGGTCTTCTTCCCCAAAGTTGACCTACCTCTTTCCCCCAAAGCTCCATTGTTGCTCCAAGCTCCACTTTCGCCCGATCTCTCTCCCTAGCCAATCAAACTTGTTGATTTGCTCGGGATTGGTTGAGAAGGCCTAGATCTACACTTCCACCAAGAGAAATTTGATTCCCCCGACTTATCCCTGGCGGATCTTGTTACTCTTGGGTGTTGAGCACCCTAGACGGTTGAGGTCACCTCGAAGCCATACTCCATTGTGGTGAAGCTTCGTGGTGTTGTTGGGAGCCTCCAAGTGTTGTGGAGATAGCCCCAATCTTGTTTGTAAAGGTCCGGTTGCTGCCTTCAAGGGCTCCAATAGTGGAATCACGGCATCTCACGTTGTGTGAGGGCGTGAGGAGATTATGGTGGCCCTAGTGGCTTCTTGGGGAGCATTGTGCATCCACACCGCTCTAACGGAGACGTACTTCCCCTTAAAAGGAAGGAACTTCGGTAACACATCCTCGTCTCCACCGGCTCCACTCTTGGTTATCTTGTGCCTTTACTTTTGCAAGCTTACTTGAGTTGTATCAATTGCTTGCTAGTGTGCTTATTGTCTTTGCATCATATAGGTTGTCCACGTAGTTGCACATCTAGACAACCTATTTCTTTGCAAGGTTTAAATTGTTAAAGAAAAGTCCAAAAATTGTTAGTTGCCTATTCACCCCCCCCCCCTCTAGTCAACCATATCGATCCTTTCAATTGGTATCAGAGCCTCGTCTCTTTGTTAAGGACTTTGCCGTCCGAAGAGTATGGTTGACACCCACGACGGTGCGGAGGAGCACTCCGGTGTGAATCCCATCTCGTCTTCGACCGAAGGGGGAACCTCGGTCTCACGTGAGGAATTCAATGTGGCTTTAGACACATTGAAAACCTCCATGACGGCCGAGGTTAAAAGCATGTTTTCTGAATTCCTAGACGGACTTAAACTATCTACCTCGCCGATGAAAGTGGGTGATCCCACTAACAAGGTGATGGATGCTACCTCCGACAAGGGGGAAGCTAACAGTGAAAAGAGTCCGTCTACTAGTGGTAGAAATGGCACCGGCATCTTTGTCAATGTGGAACCCCCAATGTATAGAGGACCGATCCCCTCTACTCATTTGAATCATGCCGGCCTCCTCCTAAATATGTGAAAAATGAAGATTTTGACTCTTGGGTTTATCGCTTCAAGCGTCACTTAAAACATGTGAACACTAACCTTTGGAGAATTATTGAAGAAGGTTTCTATCCTCATGATCCAAGCAACTTCACCCCTCGAGAAGAAGTGGACAATCAATTCAATGAGAGTTCTCTCTTCATCTTCCAAGATGCAATTCTTCCCGAAGATCTCCCACATCTTCGACCTCATGTCATGGCTAAAGAAGCATGGAAATGTGTTGAGTCTCTCTATCGAGGAAGTGATAGAATTCAACGCTCCAACTATGAAGTGGTGCAAGATGAAGCCGATGAGTTTGCAATGAAAGAGGATGAAGAACCTCGTGAGCTCTTTCGAAGAGTGACCAAACTCGCGGTCGCCCTCCGAGATCATGGGAGCAAGGACACGGATGACAACTGGATCAAGCGCAAGTTCCTCAAGGCCATGATGCCCTACAACAAGGCCATGTCCTCCGTCATTCGCCAAAGACCGGACTTCCACTCCATGACCTCAGGCGAAGTGTTGGATGACTTTGTTGCAATGAGCATCTTGGACAAGACCGCCGACAATGCGGTGCTCCGTTCTCAAAGGGCAAAGAATCCCAATCTTGCCTTGAAGGCCAAGGTTAGTGTGGAAGAAGAGGAAGAAGAGGAAGATGAGGAGAGCAACCCCGAGGACACGAAGTATGATTATCATGAGCACATGGCTCTTGCCTCAAGACAATTTTGGAGTAAGAAGAATACAAGACCCAACTTCAACAAGAACAACTCAAGTGGCCTCAAGGGCAAGCAACGAGTTAGAACTTGTTTCAAGTATGGCAATGTTAGCCATTTCGTTGCGGATTGTCCTTACGAGAAGCGGGAAGACAATCGTGGCAAGTTCATCCGAAAAGACAAAGCCAAGTCCTTCCCCAACAAGAACAACTTCACCAAGAAGACTCCTACTCGCAGGTTGGTGGTTCAAGAAGAATACCGTGAGGATGACGATGATGATGAAGATGGTGAAACAATGGCCATGGCATCCGTTGCCATTGTCACAACTTCCCGGGTGTCTCTCTTCGATGCACCCAACGAGAACATCACTGCCAAGTGCCTCATGGCTAAGGCCACCAACAAGGTAACCCCCAATATCAAAACCACCATTATTCCTAATCCTCCTTCAACGGATGGCTTTGATAATGGTAAGAGGTCTAATGAGGAGGTTAATGAATTTGAGTCCTTCATGAGTAAGCTCAAGGGAAAATCCAAGAAGCACTTCGTTGCTCTCTTGGAACAACTTGGTGAAGCCAATGACATGATAGTGGCTCACGAAGAAACCATCTCTAAGATGGAAGGTCATAGTCGTGATTACACCGATGAGATATCGGATCTATCTAATGATCTTGCGAAAGAGTGTGGGCATCGTTTGGCTCTTGAGGAGTCACACAACGATGACCATGCCAAATTAAAGAAATATCTTGATCATGCTCTTGTTGTGTCTCCTGTTCTAACTTCCGAGAAGGATAAACTTGGCGTTGATCATGCTAGACTCAAGGAGGAGTTTGATTTACTTGACAAGGCCCATAAGGTCTTGAAAGGTGCTCATGCAATCCTCAAGGAGTCTCATGCTCAACTCCAAGTTAAGCTTACCAAAGAAAAGGCCACATTTCCTCACATGGTCTTAATTGATAATGCAAATGCTACTAACCCATGTTGTGAGCATGTGCATCTTGTGGAGGAGAATGCCAAGTTGAAGGAACAACTCGACAAAGGTCTTGTGTCATGTATACAAGGCAAGAAGAACCTAAATGACCTTTTGAGCAATCAAAAGGAAGTGGTGGGCAAGGAGGGAGTTGGGTTCACCCCCAAGTCAAAGAACAAGAAGAAGAACAAGGAGAAGAATAACAAGACCAATCGACCTCCCCCTCTCAAACAAACCTTTGTGAAGGAGGGAGAGGGTGCTCCTAAGGAGAAGAATAACAATGTGAAGAGTGGTGATGCCAAAGAGCGCAAGGCCATCTCTCCCAACAAAGCCGGCGACTTTAACCCCTCTTATGTGTTGTGCCGTGCTAGTGATGGGCATGTTTATGCTAAATTTGTTGGTTCTTCTTATGAGTACATTCAATGGTCTATTTGGGTTCCTATGACCCTTGTTACTAACATCAAAGGACCCATTACTCAATGGGTACCTAAAACCAAGCATTGATATCTTGTAGGTGTTTGCTTCCGGTGGGGGATCATGGTTGCTCGATAGTGGAGCAACAAATCATATGGCCGGGAGCAAGGACTTGGTGGTGGATGTGCACAAGATCCCATCTATGCCCACCAATGTCGAATGGGGTGATGCCTCACATTCTAAGGTATTGGGTCTTGGCAAGGTTGTCATTTCTCATGATCTAACGATCGAGAAAGGCATGCTTGTTGAGTCCCTTGCGTTCAATTTACTTTCCGTTCGTCAACTCGCACTCATGGGCTTTGCCACCTTCTTTGATATTGATACCGTGGCCCTCTTGTGGAGCAAGACTCTTAAAGTAGCTTTTGTTGGGCATGTCGAGAATGGTCTCTATGTGATTAACTTTTCGGAGCAACCCACTAAGACCGCGACATGCCTAATGGCTAAAGTTGATGTGGGATGGCTTTGGCATCGCCGTTTAGCCCACGTCAATATGAGATCTTTGCAAAGTCTTCTCAAGGGGGACCATGTTCATGGACTAACGAATGTTAGTTTTGCTAAAGATCGTGTTTGCAGTGCTTGTATCGAAGGAAAGCTTCATGAGACGGCTCACCCTCCCACGACTATCATCTACTCGAAGAGACCTTTGGAGCTCCTGCACATGGACCTCTTCGGGCCTCCATCCTTTGATAGTCTTGGGGGTATAAAGTATTTCTTGGTGATTGTGGATGATTATTCAAGATGCACTTGGGGTATACTTCTTCAAGAGGAAGAGTGAGACTCAACAGACTGTCATCAACTTTGCAAATGAAGCTCAACGTCAACATAATGCAAAGATCCTGACAATAAGAAGTGACAACGGCACCGAGTTCAAGAACTACACCTTGGATGAGTTTCTTAGTGATGAAGGGATCAAGCATCAATATTCTGCACCATATACCCCTCAACAAAATGGTGTTGCAGAGAGGAAGAATCGGACGTTGACGGATGCGGCAAGGACCATGATGGCGGAGTTCAAGTCTCTATACAACTTTTGGGCCGAAGCCATCAACACTGCATGTCATGCATCCAATCGGCTCTATCTCCGCAAAGGCTTGAACAAGACTCCATATGAGATACTCACCGGGAACAAGCCCAATCTCAAGTACTTCCGGGTGTTCGGGTGTAAGTGTTTCATTCTCAAGAAAGGTGTCCATTTGTCTAAATTCGAGGCTAGAGCTCATGAGGGCATATTTGTTGGTTATGCTACAAACTCTCATGCTTACCGTGTTCTCAACAAGTCCAACGGACTCATTGAGGAGACGTGTAACGTAGAGTTTGACGAAAATAACGGCTCCCAAGTGGAGCAAAGTGGTACTTGTGATGTAGGTGATGAAATTCCTCCCCAAGCCATAAGAAGAATGGGTATTGGTCATATCCTACCCATTGAGGAACCCCTTGTGGCCGAAGGAGAAGGACAATGCTCCACCTCAGTGGAGCCTTCACCTACTCAAGACCCACATGCTTCCAAAGAACAAAGTGAAGGCCCTCAACCTCGGAACAAGACCAAGGGCAAGATCAATCTCAAGATGGTGGTGAACCTCCACATGATGCCCAAGGTCAAGTTCTCCCCCTCGAGCAAGTTCAAGATCATGAGCAAGCTCAAGATCAAGAACAAGCTCATGACGACGCTCAAGATGATCAAGTGAACCCTCCTCCTTCGACATCCGAGGAGGAATTAGAGCGTCGTGCCGCGAAGATTGCTTCCAAACTCACCACCAAAGGTCATCTCATGGAGAATGTGGTTGGAAGCCTAAGAAAGGGGTAAGCACTCGTAGACAATTAGCAAACTATTGTGAACATCACGCGTTTGTTTCTTGTGTTGAACCCCATAAGGTCTATGAGGCGCTCGAAGACTCGGATTGGCTCAATGCCATGCACGAAGAACTCAACAACTTCGAGTACAACAAGGTGTGGAGGTTGGTGCCAAGGCCTTCCGGGAACCATAACATCATTGGAACCAAGTGGATCTTCAAGAACAAGCAAGATGCTCATGGGAACATCATTCGCAACAAGGCAAGATTGGTAGCACAAGGCTACTCCCAAGTCGAGGGTATCAACTACGGTGAAACCTTTGCTCCCGTTGCTCGCCTTGAATCCATTTGTTTGTTGATTGCTTATGCTTCCCATCACAACTTTAAGTTGCAACAAATGGATGTGAAAAGTGCTTTTCTTAATGGTCCTATTAATGAGTTGGTCTATGTCAAGCAACCCCCCGGGTTCGAGGATCCCTTCTTTCCGGATCATGTATATCAACTCGATAAGGCACTCTATGGCCTTAAACAAGCCCCACGTGCGTGGTATGACCACCTTACCGAGTTGTTACAAGATCGTGAATTTGAAGTTGGACTAATCGATCCCACTCTTTTTACTAAGAAGGTCAAAGGGGAGTTGTTTGTATGCCAACTATATGTTGATGACATTATCTTTGGTTCCCCTAACAAAGCTTTCAATGAAGAATTTGCCGCTCTCATGACCTCTAAGTTCAAGATGTCCTCAATGGGAGAGTTTAAGTTCTTCCTTGGTTTTGATATCAAACAAAGAAGAGAAGGTACCTTCATCAACCAAGCCAAATACACTCAAGACATGCTCAAGAGATTCAAGCTAAGTGATGTCAAGCCGGCCTCTACTCCAATGCCCACCAAGTGCCAACTTGACATTGATCCCAATGGTAAAGAGGTGGATCAAAAGGTATATCGCTCCATGATTGGCTCCTTGCTTTACCTTTGTGCATCTAGACCGGATATCATGTTGAGTGTGGGGATGTGTGCACGGTTTCAAGCTGCACCGAAGGAAAGTCACTATGTGGCGGTCAAGCGAATCTTTCGATATTTGGCTCATACCCCAAACTTTGGCTTATGGTACCCAAGAGGGGCAAACTTCAAACTTGAAGGATTTACGGATTCCGATTGGGCGGGAGACAAAGTGGCTAGGAAGTCCACTTCCGGAGGGTGCCAGTTTCTTGGGTGCTCTTTGGTGAGTTGGTCTTCCAAAAAGCAAAGCTGTGTATCTCTCTCATCCACCTAAGCTGAATATGTGGCGGCCGGTAGTTGTTGTGCACAACTTTTATGGATGAGGCAAACTTTAAAGGAATACGGTGCCATTTGTGACAAAGTGCCTCTGTAGTGTGACAATGAAAGTGCCATCAAGATTTCTCTCAACCCGGTGCAACACTTCAAGACGAAGCATATTGAGATTCGGTATCATTTCATCCGGGATCACATTAGGCGAGGAGAGATCGAGCTCAAGTATGTCAACACTCATGATAACCTTGCAGATATTTTCACGAAGCCCTTGGATGAAGCAAGATTTCGCGAGTTAAGGCATGAGCTAAATATCATTGATTCGAGCAATGTGACATGAACCCTTGCACACCCCACCCCACTCAACTTGGTGTCTAGCTTAGATGTAGGCATGGACATAGGGGGAGTGTTGTTCTCTCAATGAACTCTCCCTCCCCCCATTATGCATAAATCGATCAACTCTTTCACATTAGCCATTTTTGATGGTACTTGTGATTCAAAGACGAGTTTTGGTCATGGGCCCAAGGATAATTCTTCGCGGTGCCATACCAACTGACTCAAACATAGGTGGCTCCGGCCACCGCCCTCTCCTGAGAGAGGCCAGAGCTCGCTCTGTTTTGTGTGGTTGTTTTTTGTTTGAGTGGTTTCTGGTCCGTTGTTTGTGTGTGTGCTGCCTGGTTGGTCTTCTCCTTCTCTTGCCCTTGCTTTCGTTTTTTTGGAGTGTTAGCCATTGGTTTAGGAGCCGTGTGGTTGCTGAAATGGTACTACCGCTGGTGGAGAGCGGTACTACCGCTCCTAGTGGTACTACCGCCCTCCAGCGCGGTACTACCGCTGTGAGGCACGGGCCGGGGATTATATCGGGGGCAGGGGGAGTTTCTTCTCCCCCATACCCATTCGCTCGCCCCCTCGCTCAGTTCCTCTCTCTTCAGCAACCGGCACCGCGGGAGGGCTCCGGCGGATCTCCCTCTCTGGGGCGCTCCTCTCCATTTCCTTCGGTGGAGTCGATGTCCACCTTGTCCTCTTGCCATGGATGCCGGTATTGCCCCCGTTCTCTTTTTTCCTTTTGTCTAGATTTCCAATCTAGCTTCTTAGGGGCAATAGCAGTTGCATCTCTAGATTTTTGGCCAGATATAGGCTTGAGTAGGATGGAGATTGCTTCTAGACAGTTTGGATTAGTGTTTGGTTGGAGTATTTCTGAATTTGGTAGGACGGTAGTACCGGATCTGACCACGGAAGTAGGAAACTGCTGTTTCCCTGCCTTGAGCGGTACTACCGCTCTCTCCAGAGCAGTACTACCACTTGGAGCGATACTACCGCTCTCTCCAGAGCGGTACTACCGCTTGAAGCGGTACTACCGCTGAAGGGTCACGGTACTACCGCCCCTCTACCAGTTTCCGTCATACTCTTACCTCTCAGTGATCCTTTTTGCTCGTGTTTTGTGGCTTACGCTCGTTCTTTCTGGTTGTTTGCGTGTTTGTGTGTGTGGTTCCATGTGATGAGGTTCCTGAGTATCAGGCTCATCGTGTCAACCCCGGTCGTGCCTCGTCCAAGCGCTACCGCACCACTGAGCCTACCGGAGGATCTTCTAGTGCTCCACCTCCACCTCAACTACCGAAGAAGCCTGGGGACAAGCCAAAGCCAGGCAAAGCCGTGCCAGAAATGCCGCCCAAGGAGTTCTGGGCAAGGTGCCGCCGCAACCCGTATGAGGACGACCAAGATCCCACTTTGGTCAACCGTCCGTTCTAGAACAGGTTCCAGTTTGCCATCTTCTTTGATGTTCTCAAATCCAAGAAGAATCTCTATGTCAACGTGCTCTCCATCGACACCGACCATATGGAGAACGATCCTGAATACTTTGGTGAAGCTCTTCAGATGTGCACTCAACTGAACATTCTCGGGATCATGCAATTCAACAAGGACTATGATGTTGATATTGTGGCCCAATTCTATGCCACGGTTCACCTTGGGACTGATGAGGATAGGACACTAACTTGGATGACCAATGGCAAGTTGCTGTCAGTCAAGTGGAAAGCTTTCATGGAGTTGATTGGGGTGCAAGATCTAGGTCTTGAGTCTTCTGTCGGCTTTCGCCCCCACCGCCGCACCAATGCCACTCACAAGCAAGCTCTATGGCCCTACTGCACTTTGAGGATCAACCCTGAGACGAAGAAGGAAACCTATGAGCTGCCTGCCTATCTGGATATCCTTCACCGTATCTTCAGAGAGACTCTTTTCCCTCGTATCGGGAATCTGGACCAGGTTCACTCCTATCTCGTGGACATGCTTCTCTTCTGCCAGCGTGAGAAGGGACAGAACACCGGAGAGTCCTTGGATATCTCTCATGTTATGTGGTCTGAGCTGATATCTGCTATCTCCGAGCGCAAGTGCCCGATTTATGGTTCGTTCATCATGCTGCTCATTGAGAAGGCCTGGGATCGTGTCTATCCCAAGGTGTTGATGGAGACTGGAGAGTTGGTCTCTCACGAAGTCAAGCGTCTGAGGAAGAAGGATAACTGGGGCACTCAGGCCCCTAGGACTGGAGTTCCTTCGTCTGCTTCTGCCATGGAGACCGAGGAGGAGACCGGGGCTGAGGATGATGATGATGACTACGTGTCGTCTGAGGCAGAGCCCTCTTGGGCAAACAAGCTCAAGCTCAAGATGAAGAAGCTATTCTGCATGGAGTCTCACGGTCAGTACATGACTCATGTGGCTGAGAAGAAGGCCCGAGGTCGCCACAAGGAGCTCATGCAACAGATGGGTGCTACTGTGATCAGTGGATCTGAGGATCAGCTTACTGAGGAGGAGTGGATTCAGCAGCACTGCCCGTGGACCGATTCTGATGCCGAGCACTTCCAGACCGACGACGGTGGCGCAGATGATCCCACCGAGCTCTGATGTGTGTGTCCCTTGTTTGCTCTCACCTGGAGCCGTAGCATCACTCCCTCTCCTTTTTGGTGTCTCGATGCCAAAGGGGGAGAGAGTTTAGGGATTTGTGCTTTGTGTCTTTCGTCTCTTGTGTTCGTGTTTTCCTCGCATTTGCTTTGTTTGGTTTGTCAGTGAGACCTAAGTTCGAGTTGTCAGTGAGACCCTGTTCGAGTCATATGGTGTGAGACATATGCTACCTTATCTTTCTAGTATCATTATATATGTCACTATCTAGCTTATGAGTTGCAATGCTTATCCTGTTAAGTTATCTTTGCTACTCTCTTTTACCCCACTTAGGTGGTTGGTCTCTAAAATATAGGGGGAGCGTTGATCCTAGTATGTGTGCCGTGCAGTCCAAAGCACTTATCGAGATAGCACACATCTAGGGGGAGCACATCTACATTTTAGGACGTTGGGGTTTTTGCACTTGTTCTATATCTCTCATATTGTGCAAATCCCGTATTGTCATCAATTCACGAAAAAGGGGAGATTTTAAGGGCATATTTATCCCCAAGATGTTTTGGTGATTGATGACAATGCTTGTGCGGACTAATCGTGTGCGTTAAGTTCTTTCAGAGATTCATCCTTTGGCACGAGACGATTATCTCCCCTCGGTGTTTTATTCAAGACGGTGTAGCTCCTTCATTTCGTGTTGGTGGACTAGTTCGTAGGAGTCACCGTACTATCAAGAGGGGATCCACTTTGGTAAGACTAGGGTGGAATCAACACGTACACATCCATATCACACCCGTCGTTTTCTTTCCGCTTCATTGGAGCTATCGTTTTCCTCTAAGTGCATTGTTCTTCCCCAGCGGTAGTACCGCGATCCACAGCGGTAGTACCGCCGAAGCTCCCCAGCGGTAGTACCACTCCCAGAGCGGTAGTACCACTCCCAGCGGTAGTACCGCTCTCCGAACGGTAATACCGCTTAGGGTCTTTGGTCGTAGTACCGCAGTGCTTCCGGGCTTCTGCCGCCTCGATTCGAGAACAATGTTTTTCGTGTCGGGTTTTGCGGTACTAAGGGCGGTAGTAGTGGCGGTAGTACCGCTCCTAGCGGTAGTACCGCGCCCACCCCCACGGTAGTACCGCCCTGGGGTCAGGGCCCTGTCAGCGCGGCAGTACCGCTGGGTATGAGCGGTAGTACCGCCTAGAGCGGTAGTATCGCCCTTCCCTAGCGGTAGTACCGCTCTGTGTGGGGCTTCTTAGTGGAATAACGGTTGGATTGATTCCCCCACTATGTAAAGGGGTCTTCTTCCCCAAGGTTGACCTACCTCTTTCCCCCAAAGCTCCATTGTTGCTCCAAGCTCCATTTTCGCCCGATCTCTCTCCCTAGCTAATCAAACTTGTTGATTTGCTCAGGATTGGTTGAGAAGGCCCAGATCTACACTTCCACCAAGAGAAATTTGATTCCCCCCACTTATCCCTAGAGGATGTTGTTACTCTTGGGTGTTGAGCACCCTAGACGGTTGAGGTCACCTCGAAGCCATACACCATTGTGGTGAAGCTTCATGGTGTTGTTGGGAGCCTCCAAGTGTTGTGGAGATAGCCCCAATCTTGTTTGTAAAGGTTCGGTTGCCGCCTTCAAGGGCTCCAATAGTGGAATCACGGCATCTTGCATTGTGTGAGGGCGTGAGGAGATTACGGTGGCCCTAGTGGCTTCTTGGGGAGCATTGTGCCTCCACACCGCTCTAACGGAGACGTACTTCCCATTAAAAGGAAGGAACTTCGGTAACACATCCTCGTCTCCACCGGCTCCACTCTTGGTTATCTTGTGCCTTTACTTTTGCAAGCTTACTTGAGTTGTATCTATTTCTTGCTAGTGTGCTTATTGTCTTTGCATCATATAGGTTGTCCACGTAGTTGCACATCTAGACAACCTATTTCTTTGCAAGGTTTAAATTGTTAAAGAAAATTCCAAAAATTGTTAGTTGCCTATTCAGCCCCCCTCTAGTCAACCATATCGATCCTTTCAACAGGGTTGTCCCACACGTCCGTGCTGACGAGGCAGCTTAAACCAACACATTTTGTTTGATGTTGACACGAGGGACCCACATCTGACCTTCTATCCTGTTCTTTCTCCTCCAATCATTATTTTTCCTGAACATTACTTCAAACAGTACTGATGCGTATTCGTCGGTGGTGCCGGTGATGAGCGAGTTGGTCGCCACTCTGCCAGATGGGCCGGACGCCGCGCTGGCCTCCGCACGGGTTGGCTAGCTGGCCCGAGCGTGACTCGCGCGCGAGCAAGCCGCCGTGCTGGCCTTCACTCGAGCCAGATGGCTGGCCTTAGCGTGGCGCACACGAGCAAGCCACCGAACCGCCGTGCAAACCTAGCTAGCAACCTTGCAGACAAGAAGCTCGATGCATCCAGCAGGGTGTGTGTGCTATCTTGTCTAGCTAGCGGCCACGAGCGCTGGACGGAGCTGGCATCCGGGCTGCCGCAAGATGGGCTCCGCACTGCCGGCTGTTTTGACCTTGTCTTCTGCCGGCGGTGGTAGCTACATCCCATGGCCGAGGATGACTAGGTGTGGACGGGTCGGAGGTAGGAGGTCACTTAGGGTTTTTGTCCAGACTGACATTTAGGTCCCACAAGTCATAATGCCTAACTTGTCGGTCGAATAGAAGGCGTTGACTTAAGGGGCGACATGGGTTGAAACGTGCTTATAATGGCACTTTGTACTATAGTCTTTTCTTGGTTGGGCTTGTTGGTAAGTGGTAGTAGTAGTTTCTTGGCATTATAAGTGGTTTCTTGTAAGGAACAATGTACTAGCGCCAAAAGGCGATTCTAGGTTGCATTGTACTCCAGCGAGTACTATTAGTGGTCGTGGGAGTGTATAGATTGGTTTGTGGGTTCGATCCCGGCCGGACGCACGACAGCCTTTTTTTTAAATAGTAACCTCGCCGCGAGCCAATATTGTACACTAGTAGTTTGACTTTTGAAGTCGAATGGACATGTCGCACCACAATCAGGGTGCACTGGATAGCCCAGCCACGTGAACGGGTTTTCCCTCCCATAATCTTGTGGCTCACGTACTAGAGTAGTACTCCTATATACTCAGATGCGTGCTCGCCCTAGCTGCACCTCGCTTGCAGCTTCCTCATTAGCTAGAATATTTAAACTAGTGCCTCCCAATTAAGCCCGAGGAGCCGGAACAGCCTGGCGCGGCATTGGGAACTATGCAATATGGCTCTGTGCGTAAAGTGTTAGTACTCTACTACTCTGTAGCTTGTGGCGTTGCACGCATGGACTTCGCTCCATTATCGGCTCTATAAAAGAAATTCTTCTTGACGTGATTTTTTTGTTTTGAAATGGAGGCAAAAGCTTTGCCTCATCTCATTCATAAATAAGGAACTACTAACAAAGTTTGACGAGATCCATTACACCTCCACAAATGGAAGCGCAAAGCCTAGTCTCGCTGTATCAAAGAACTCAAATGTTCTGCCCTCGCAGTAACCATCACCAATAAATAGGCTGCTAGTGTGTGCGTGAGAGGAGCGACTGAGTAGGCCAGGTACGTGCTTGGATATAGCACGGAGAGTACGCACTACACAGGTGTACTTTCCCTGCATTGATAGTACAACAATGGTTCTAGAGAACAGTAGTACACTCCACTTGCAATTGTAGCTCATTGGCCTTGAGATTCAAGAGTTGAAAATTGGTGCACTATAGAAGTACAGTACATAGCACTACTAGTTGAGAAAGTAGCAGTACTACTGCTACAGTATGAGTACGTAGTAAATAATAGCCTCACCATTGCGGGGCACGAGGCACTAGCACTATGCGTGCCCGCATACAAGGACCTGCAGTTATGCTCTTATCTCCTCCTCGCCAGTTCCCCTCCCCCCGAAGAGACCAAGGCAGTTCCTCGCTACTCCCATGGATTCGCCATGCGGTTCTCCTCCTCGTCGGGGCTGGGAGACCTTGGACGACGATCCTCTGGGAGAAATCGCACGCCACTCCGACGTCCTCACCGCCGCAAGACTCGGCGATTCCTGCACCAACTTTTTTAGGACGGTGCTTAAACAGGCTTGGGAAAAGGCCATGCTTGTTGGTCTTCCATGCGTCCTCGAGGAGAAGGTTATTCTATTGGACAATCCTTCAAGCAATCCACCGCTCCCTGGCCATGGATGCATGTTGATTCCGCTAGTGCTGTCGATGTTGAGAGGTAGTCAGATTTTGTCCGATGAGCAGGTGAGTCATGGAGTTTGATCATGTAGTGCATATTCTAAATATAGTACTTAGTTATTCCATCCCGTAATTTCCCCACTGCCCACCGTCTTATATATAGGTAGGGTTGGTGCCAACGAACATTGGCTTGCATAACTCTGGCCGGATACCACCATCATTTTGCACAGCATCCACAGCAGTGCGGACGTTCCCGTAGACCCCTTCTCCACCATTGGGATCGGCCATCCGGACTGGCTGGGCTTGAATACGTATGATGATGCCTACATGAGATTAAAGAAGATAGCAATTGCGGACCTGCCGACAAAGTGACGCGGCTATGACGATTACTATCTCATCGCGGTGTTTGACATAAGGATTGCCATCAATACAAGAGGCAGTAACGGCAGAGGGCTGCGATAGATTTGTACCCCTAAACATTCGAAGACGTTGTGTGCCATGTAGGCCGCATCTTTGCAGTGACAAGCTAGGGGACTTATTTCATCTGGTTGCCATCCTACGGTACAGGAGATTAGAAATGGAATGCACAAATCATCATTTGCATCCCTAATGGTGCTCCATTATTTTGCAGGGACCAGTCATTCCCCGATCAATATAAGGTCGCCGATCCTGGATGTGCATTTGCATTCACGATTCGGTCTAACCTGGAACCTTGTAGCTGACTTTGGCATATTGGGATCAACTATCTTAGTAGTCAATACCCATGGTACCACTGATGTGCAACATGGTCACACAATCTACCACGATCGGGCCATCACCATCTACCCAGGTATTCCATTTTCTCATTGTTGTGTGTTAGAGTAGTACTTGTTAGTTATTTTCTTTTTTTGACTGGGACATGTTCACTGTACTAGTAGTACAATTTAGTATTATATTTTTTAACCTTCTCGCATTCACTTTCATTGTTGTACTACTTACTAGTACTAGTAGGAGTACTTTTTACCTTGGAGGACGCGTATAGCTAGCTGCCCTTGAAGACTTGAACCCACTAGCTCCCATTTTGTCTTTCCATGTCTTACTATCTCATCCATGTAGCCAAGAGTGGCTATATATAATAAGCCGGTTATTTTACTTCCTTTATACTGGAGTAGTACTATTTGCTGCACAGTATTACTGACCGCCATATTTGAGCACAACATTATTATGCATGGACCTTGACTATGTACGTCACCATGTGTCCGGATCTGAGATGTCACATGTTCCAGATGAACGGCGCCGAGTTCTACACCCGTGGTGCTATGTGGGTGCCGAGGAACACTCTTGGAGAGTACTCGCTTTTCATTGGGGATAGCTACCGCATTGTGAAGTGGATGCCACCTTCCATGCACGACACCAAAGGCATGTCGTTCATGAAGCATGGTTGCGTCTTCAGTGCGCACCACCGAATGAATGACATGCTGGGACACACTATCCTTGATTTATGTCGCTTCAGCTTGGATGAGTCTCCATCTTGTGGAACGGGACTAGAAAGCTGTGACAATGATTCCTGTTGCCCACCACTATGGATCGTGCCATCCATGAAGAACACCTGGGACTGGAACCCGGAGGAGGACATGGAGCCCATCTATAACGTGTAAGTGGAGTATGGTAAAATGTGAATGGTACGTTGTGTATATATGTAATCTAGTCGTGCACAAATTTATCATATGAAGTGGAGATGAACTTGTGTGGCATACTAGCATTTGTCCTTTAGAATGTATTACTAGTAAGTGTGTTATGTGTATGTGCAACTTGTGTGGTTGTTGCACGGGCTTCTTTGAGAAAAAAAGTGGCACAACTTTGGATATAGGTAACGTGGCGGCATCATACAGTAGCATCGTTCGCTATAGTTGTAGTACTCCTACTAGGACCACAACTCCTATAAAACCTTGCGCTTGGCTCTTGGCCTCTTCGGGAGGTTCAACAATTCATACTCGTCTGAACCTTGCAATTGGCTCTTCGCCTCTTCGGAAGGTCCAACAATGATGATACTACAGTACAATATGCTTCTGGCAATTTGACACCGAATGAACTGCTACACGTCCACTAAGAGGGCAAGGGCGAGGGAGAGGGAGAGGGCACTATAGTCAAAACCCTCTCCTCGTCCTGCGAGCCACCGCGCGCATGGGCGAGGGAGAGGGCGTAGGCATATGTAGTAAGAAAGCTTCTCCTCATCCCGTGAGCCACCGCGCGTGGGCGAGGGAGAGGGCGTAGTAAGCAAGCTTCTCCTCATTTGACGAGTTGACGGGACACATCAAAGCAGTACTAGAACATATTGCATCCTTTCCAGTTAATATGGCTTAATTTGAAACAAGAAAAATACATTGGCAGTCAACGTATGTAACAATATGCTCAATACAATCACTATATAGTTTTGCGGTGATTATGTGGTCACTAGCTCACCATAGAGCACCGCATTGCACCCTACTGACCAGCCACATAGTCAACGTGGCACTTTGTTGACTGGTTAAATTGACACCTTGTTTCTGGGTCCCACCTGTCAGTTGGCAGAGTAAAGAAATCAGTTAACAAAAGTTTACGTAGACGCGACAGGAGTCCAACCCTTGTGCGTGAACCACCCTGGTTGTGTATGTGAGTGCATGCATGTGTACTCCCTCGGTCTTCCAACAAAGAGTGTACATCTACACTTCCAATGCACTTAGGCTTTAATCTAATCGATATTGATTGACTAATGTACCAACTTGCGCTCTAGCTATAGGCTACATGTCTATCCTTAATTAAAGCATGCAACAACCTTCATTTAATCTTCTTCTCTCAATGGTCGCATGCACGCATAAGTCTGCTACTTTTGGGTGTTAATTATGCCATGAAGTTCTGGTTCCTCATGGTCAATGTGTAAATCTTGATATGTATAGTCTTTCACAGACGGAGGAAGTTGGTTGAGCACTTGAGCGTGAGTGTGTGTGTGTGTGTTGCGTCGTGTGTTGTGTGTCGTATGGATGCGTGAGTGTTGCGTGCGTACATGTGTACGTGTGAGTGTTGCATGTTGGATGCATGGATGCATGCATGCATGAGGCTTTTACTCCCTCCCATTGACATGTTCATATTTCAAGCTTCATTAAAATGCTGCATGCAATAATTAAGAGAAAACTCACCAATGCATGTAAAAGGTCTAGTCATTTGTTCCTCACGCATGCATTCCAATTAATACGTTCGTAAACACAATTTTCTTAAGGAAAATGAGCCCATTATTGAGTACTTTCGAAAAAAATCTTCGGGCACTCATCATTTACTACTACCTTGGTTGATGATTTTTTTTATTGACATGTATATAAACATTCGTCCTGGTTTAATGGGCCCCTTCATACTTAGTATAAAATTTTGACCGTAAATTTAACTAACAAAGTGTCAATGCATGTCATAAAAAACTATACCATTAAAAAGTATGTTCAAATATGTATCCACTGATGTAATTTTTGGTGAAATGCATTAACATTTTATTAGTTAAATAGATGGTCAAAATTTAACACAAAATACTACTAGTACTCCTACATTTTTGGTGTCGTGCCTTGGCCAATGTTTCATCTTGTTGGACAGGATGAGAGTAGAGGCATAGGGATACTGTAGATAGGAAGTCTTGGCGATCCATTATTCCCCATCTCGGTCAGAGAGAACTATTCAACTAGTCTTCACAGTGAAGTGACAATACACGCTGCAACAGATAGGACACTTAATTAATAAGCTGAATCAGCCTTACCCAGTACTGCCATCATGTCTGCGAGTGGAGCACGCTTCCGCAAATACGCCTACGCACCTCTCTCTTCCATTAACTAACATATGGGCCCTCTTGAGGTAGACCCAAGTGTCATCGGCTTAACTATTTACACTCCGAAGGACGGTATATCCTGGTAGTACTAGTAGAATTGAGATTTAATGCACTTTCTTCTCGGTCTTTCCCTCTTCTTCCTCCTCTCTTCTTCTTCCTCCTCTCTTCCCCATCGTCGGCCGCACATCATTTCCCCCCACTCACTGATCGCCCGCCCGCGCCATCTTCTTTGGTAGCTCGCCGTACCATATCCTCTACTCACTGCTCGGCCACACACGCCATCTTCTTCGCTCGCCCGCCCGAATCCACTTGACCGCTAGCTCGTAGGTACCGAAAACCCCAATCACTCAGCGCCCTAAAAAATCCTATGGCAGAACCGACTGACACGCAGAGTTGCGATTGTAATTCCTTCTCTGATGTTCTCTTGGAGCAGATATGTAATCGTATGGACCTGCTCAGCACCGTCCATCTGGCCGCATGCTCGGTGTCTTTGTACTGTCTACTCGTCTGCAACCGGCTGGCCCTTTTCAAGACACCCTGCTTGTTGATGCCCGATCCTCACAGATGGCCCAGACACCGACATGGCGATCCTATGGAGGTTGTCGTGGTGCCCCTCGACATGCTACCACTACCCGTCCACCTGTCCTTCATGCGCGACCACTACTGGGCGGGCATGAAGGCCAATTGGATCATCCTCATCCACCAATCCGATAGTTCGTGGCGTCTCGTGGATATCTACACCCAGTAAGAGATCACCCTTCCATCGTTGGATACCGCCGCCATCGAGCCTCGCGGCCCGCCGGACACTCCTGCCTACGATGCACGAGACACCTCGAGCTTTTGGTGCGACCTCCGTTTTCTGAATGTTGTAATCTGCGAAGGCCCACACCATCAGAAGACTACATGGATTACAAGCTCATTGCCTTGTTCAACATGGGATTAGTCTATCTGGAATCTGGTCGCCATAAATGGTTATGGCTCATTGTCAATCCTATTGAGCCTCCATTTTTGTCTGATGCTATAGTGCATGATGGCATCGTGTACGCGGTCGACGCATAGATTGGCTGCCTATACTGGTGGAATTTATCATCGTGTAATTGTTCTATCTCATCTCATCTTTACCTTATGAATACCACTACCTGTTGATTGTTACAAATTTAGAATAGATAGTATGTCTATAACCACATCATTGCTATATGTTCCTCTCATTTCCTAGATTTTTATGACCACACACGTGTTATTGTTAGAGTTGATATGAGAACAATTGTCATCTAATGATTGTTAGAATAGATATTATGAGTATAACCTCATGATTGATATATGTTACTCTCATTTCCAAGATTTTTATAACCACGCATGTTATTGTTTAGAGTTGATATGAGAATAGTAGTAAGTGTTATGGTAGAATATGAGTAGGCCATGTCATAGTTGTTTTCCTCTCATTGTTACATGATGTTTGAACCATGACATATCGCTATAATATGAAAGACATTGGCTTATTTTTTTTAACTTGGGGTATGATTATGACCACGACATTGCAATTCTCTGTCTATGATATGTGTCACTACTATAATAATCTTAATTCCACACATACTCTGAACATGATTGTATATTTTTGTCCTTTTGGTCTCCAATTTGATTTTTTGTAGCAGACGCAAATGTGTTGTCCTTCATGATTCCAGGACCTGGAATCATATCAGTCAATGGGTGGTGGTTTATCGCTCGTTCAACTAATGGCGGTCATTTGATGCTCATTCGCACATACCAAATTGACCAAACCATTTCATCAAATCACATGCAGTACAATGCCTGGGGCGTTTGTGACTATGATGGCTATGGTTGCTTTGTGTTCGAGAAAGATCCCAGCTCCGTTGGACCAGGCATATTCAACTGGAGGCGGGTTTACAGCCTCGGCAACCACTCCATGTTCCTCGGGCTCAATTATCAGATCATCCAACCAATCATCGATCATATCACTGGTGATGATTACCGTGCTACTTCCATTCGCCAGGGGGAACTGTGTTTACACATCATACCGTGGGTTTCATGAATCACCATATCCAGAGATTCGTTGACACAGCTTATTGCTAGATAATCTTCAGTGTGTGAAAGGCATCAAGCTTCCATGCGATGAATGGCTTTTGCAAACCTGACATGCGGCGATGTGGTTCATGCCAACAGCAAATATGCACAACTTGATTCGTACTAATATCTAGACTAAGCCATGTATCCTACTGTTGTAGCATAATCCTCTTTTGTTGGATATTATGTAATGTTGTTAGTTTGAAGGATAGATACCTTTCTGGGATCAAGTGCATCCTAACTCATCTGCATAGGATGTACTGATAATGATGATGGAGATGTTGTGCAGAAGCCATATATGTATGTATGTATGTATGTATGTATGTATATATTGGTGGGTCTATTATGATAACACCCTTAAGACTCTTATTATGGTAACACCGGATCTTATTCTGATAACACTGGACCCGCACCGCCGAAGCTACAAACTAATAACACCCGCACCTTACCCACCTTATCCTCACGTCACCACCCACCTCTCTCTCCCGTCCCCGTGCTCCTCCCTCTACTCCCCATGATCTCCCTTCCCAGAACCGCCGCTCTATCTCCCCCAGCGTCGCCGCATGACCACCCCGACCACTTCCTACCGCGCGGCAGCACCCCACCCCCTATCACCTCCCGCCCCGCTGAGGCGCCCCCACCCCTAACCCCCACCATGCGACGGAGCGACCATCCCCC
>NC_041389.1:400291239-400373376 GCF_002162155.2 Triticum dicoccoides
GACGACCTCCCACCACATGGCGGCACGGCCGCCCCCGACACGGCATGCGCCCCACCCTCGACTAACCGCTGCCGGCGTGCCTCGCCACGACCCCCGCGCCTCCCTGGCGTTGGCTCCCTCATTGCGCCTGTACCTCTGCCTTCCTTCTTCGACTCCCCAGGATGGATCCACCAAAAATCCAGCGGTCTTTTCGGCCCTCAACTTCCGCGCCCACTGAGGGAGTCCTGGATAAGGGGGTATCCGGACAGCTGGACTGTATACATCATCCGGACTATAGAAGCGTCAAGATACAAGACTCAAGACTTTGGCTCGTGCCCGGATGGGACTCTCCTTTGCGTGGAAGACAAGCTTGGCGATCCGGATATTATATTTCCTTCCTTGTAACTGACTCCATGTAAACCCTAGCTCTCCGGTGTCTATATAAACCGGAGAGCATGGTCCTTAGAAGGCCGATCACAATTACAATCATACCATCATAGGGTAGCTCATAGGGTTTAGCCTCTACGATCTCGTGGTAGATCTGCTCTTGTATTCCACATATCTTCAATATTAATCAAGCAGGAAGTAGGGTTTTACCTCCATCGAGAGGGCCCGAACCTGGGTAAACATTGTGTCCCTTGCTTCTTGTTACCATCAGCCTAAGACGCACAGATCGGGACCCCCTACCCGAGATCCACCGGTTTTGACACCGACATTGGTGCTTTCATTGAGAGTTCCTCTGTGTCGTCGCTTCAAGGCTCGATGGCGTCTTCAATCGTCAACAACACGGTCCAGGGTGAGACTTTTCTCCCCGGACGGATCTTTGTGTTCGGCGGCTTCACACTACGGGCCAATTCGTTTGGCCACCTGGAGCAGATCGACAGCTACGCCCCTGGCCACCAGATCAGGTTCAGAAACTTGAACTACACGGTAGATATTCACGGAGACTTGATCTTCGACGGATTCAAGCCTGTGCCAGGAGCGCCGGACGGTCATGGCGAGCACGGCCTAGACCTGCTGTCGAACAATGCTCAGATCATCACCCTTGCAATAACCGCAGACCTAAATCCGGAACAGGTTGCGTTGCCTAAGGACGGAGGGATGGACCCCGCCCTCCAGGCCGCACACTCATCGGCGGTGGAGCCGAACACAAGTCTCATCTCTGTGGAGACCTGTAACCCCGGACCCCCGGACTCGTATCCGGTCCTTGGTCCCGGTCCGCTCACTCTTGAGCCAGCCGAGCCAGGTTGGGCTCCGGTAATGGAGTTTACCACTGCGGACATCTTTCAGCACTTGCCCTTTGGCGACATGCTGAACTCATTAAAGTCTCTCTCTTTGTCAGGAGGCTCTGGGTCGAACTATGTCCGGCTCGAGTGGGAAGCAGGCGACAAAAGAATTCACTGCCCACCCACCACCCACTTTGTCGCCACGATCGATGATTTAACCGATGTGCTTGACCTCGGCTCCAAAGACATCGACGGTATGGACGATGATGTAGGAGAAGCTCCAGGATCCCTGGGGCACGGGACTATTACCTTGTCACACGATATATACATGGTAGATACACCCAGTAAGGATGACAGCGATAATCCGGAAGATAAAACGCCCGGGCAAAAGCCAAAAAGGCGGCGCAGACGCTACTCAAAGTCCAGCAATTGCAAAAATAGCGACAAGAGCGCAAGAAGGGTCGATATACCCGCAAACTCCGAAAGCAACAATGACCACATGGACCCAGCGATGGAGCGGGATGAGCCAGGTCACGCTAAATCAAGTTCGGAGCAAATACCCGATCACAATGATCCGGAGGGACGAGCTCATGAAGCTGCCCCAGAACAGGAAGACAGTTCGGACGATGATGCATTCATCATCCCGGACAAACAAGTGGAATGAGACAACCTCCATAGAAATCTTATGGTCACCGCAAGAAGTCTAAAAAAGCATAAGCAACGGCTCAAGGCCTCACAAGAAAAGCTCAGCCGAAGATGGAATAAAGTTCTAGACACTGAAGAAAGATATGGCGATGACCGCCATACGGAAAGCTATCCGAAGCGCAAGCTACTACCAGAATTCAACGACGCGGCCGTTCCACCAAAACAAAATTCGACCAAGAAACCAGATGCACCGCTTCACAACCATAACAAAGCGGCTCCGGACACTGCGCACGATCTATATGAGCATCCGGATAAGAAGGCCGGTGCAGCCAGGTCAATCTATGGATCTAAAAGACACACCCCGACGAAGGAATATGGTCACCCAAATGCTCATACAAGCCAGGTACCAGTCCGGAATAAACTCCGGACACAACAACAGTCGACTACATGCCCCAGCGCATCCAGATACAGAGGGGCTGCTCGCCCCCTGTGCTTCACCGAAGAAGTACTGGACCATGAATTCCTACAAGGCTTCAAACCTATGAACGTAGAAGCATACGACGGCACCACAGACCCAGGGATCTGGATCAAGGATTTTATCCTGCATATTCACATGGCTCGTGGGGATGACCTCCACGCCATTAAATACCTTCCCCTCAAGTTGAAGGGACCAGCTCGACACTGGTTGAAAAGCCTCCCCGAAAACTCAATTGGGAGTTGGGAGGCACTCGAAGATGCTTTCAGGGCCAATTTCCAAGGGACTTATGTCCGGCCAGACGACCTAAGTCACATAATCCAATAGCTCAGAGAGTCCGCCCACCAGCTTTGGAACAGATTCCTCACTAAGAAGAATCAGATTGTCGATTGTCCGGACGCCGAAGCCTTAGCGGCATTCAAACACAGCATCCGTGACGAATGGCTCGCCCGACACCTCGGCCAAGAAAAGCCAAGGACAATGGCAGCCTTAACAAGCCTTATGACCCGCTTTTGCACGGGTGAAGATAGCTGGCTCGCCCGTAAAGGCACTAGCGACCCCAGCACATCCGAAAAAAGGGATGACAATAGGAAGCCATGGCGTAATAAAAACAAACGCCAAAATAAGGAAGAGAGCCTGGATAGCACGACGGTCAATGCCGGATTCAGGGGCTCTCGACCTGAGCAGCAAAAGAAGCCATTTAAAGGCAGTAAAGAGGGACCGTCCGGCCTGAACAGAGTTCTGGACAGACTATGCAAAATTTGTGGCACCCCGGAGAAACCTGCAAACCGCACCCATAGAGAGTGCTGGGTCTTCAACCAGGCCGGCAAATTAAATGCCGAACACAAAGGGAGAGAAACACCAAGTGAAGATGAGGATGAACCTTGCCAGTCGAACACTAAGGGACAGAAAAAATTCCCGCCAGAGGTTAAAATAGTAAACATGATCCATGCGACTCACACATCCACGCGCAGACATGAACGTGCGCACAGAGACGCGCACGATGTAAAGCCCATCGTACCCACATCTGACTACTGGATGTCTCGTCCGATCACTTTCGATCACATGGAGGGCCGAACTAGTATTCGGCGCGGAGGATCACAGGCCTTGGTGCTTGACGCATTAATCGACGGATATCGTCTCACCCGTGTCCTCATGGACGGCGGCAGTAGTCTCAATTAATTATACGAGGACACTGTTCGCAGAATGGGGATAAACCCATCAAGAATTAGCCAAAGCAACACCACCTTTGAAGGGGTGATACCAGGCGTTGAAGCCTACGGCAGGGGCTCCGTCGTGCTGGAAGTAACATTCGGCTCCCCAGGCAACTCTAGAAGCGAAGAATTGCTCTTCACCATCGCACCCTTCCAAAGCAGCTATCATGCACTGCTAGGAAGAACGGCCTTCGCCCGCTTCAATGCATTGCCGCACTATGGCTACCTTACACTCAAGATGCCCGGTCCCCATGGCGTCATCACTGTTAGCGGAATAACAGAGTGCTTCTCACGTGCAGAGGAACACGCGACGGCCCTGGCGGCCGGATTATAAGCGGCCTCTAATATCATAAAACATGACTGGTCATTAAGACCACAGACACGGTTAGACGAGTCCTGTAGCCCGGATAAAATTCAGCCGGCCACCGTACATGTAATCCCATAGCGGAAACCAGGGGCTGTAAATATTTAATACAGCCCCACACGTGGCTCAACCTTATTGGCGGGCCAACATCTTACACCTTTACTATCCATCGCATACTTACGTTGTACTCTCTTATGAGTTTTCCTTTTTTCCCAGACAACGTTCGCGCGATACCCTTCCAAGATACGGCACAACAGAGACAAAGGCGCAGACGTCCAGCAGGGCCCCGTTCAACAGGTTTCTTTTTAGATTAAGCCCCTGTGTAAACCTTTTCTACTGCCTCTTGTTGTTTCAACCATCCCCTGGGTTCCATACCCATAGAGGATACTATCGTTGTTAGCATTTCGCCACGACAGAGTACCGCACGTACCTAGAAACTCAGGGTTCATGATGAATGGGCATTCTTGAGTCCATCTTTTATTATAAAGCCCGAACACCTTTGGGAGTGTTCGGCGTCACGAGTTTGGCCTTATATGCATCAGCTCTGAATCATGTCTTTGGTCAAATGTTGGGTTTGCCCGGCTCCTGGGTTTGCCGCCTTACGTTCCATTATCACTGGCTAAGGCAGGCCAAAGGAGAACTACTGTGATTGTGCCCTGGTTATTCCGGATGAGCGCCTCAGTAGAGAAAGCCGAAAACTGACTGTCATGATGCAGCGAGAGACTGTTCAACCACTCGAAGACTCACCGGAATCTCTAAAGATTCCTCCGCATTAACGAAGGGTCGTTTCCCGGCCATGTACACATGCGCCCGTATTCGGATGCACGCAAAGGTACTAGGGGCTACATAGTAGCCCCACCATTATACTCCCATGGCTAAGCGAAAGTGTTATAGCTATATAGTCCGGTTGCCTAGTTCGACGTGCGATCACCTCCTTAATGGACCAAGACGTTGGGTCAAGTGTGATTAAGCATATTTTTTGCGAACACCCCCGCATTGTATGCGTGGGGGCTGAAGCCAACGACTGCTATCTTTCGGACTACCTATACATATAAAAACGGCCGTACAGGGGATGCAATCATTGCAAAAAGTATAAATATAGCCTTGTATTCAAAATAAACATTGTTTTTACAATGATTCGACTTATCACTCGAATAAAACATTCTTCGAGCACTGCGCCTCTATTAGGCGGGCACCTTCTGTGACTTGCGCCAAGTAGTGCTCGGCCGGATATTGGCCTCCCGCCGGATCATGGGTCGCTATTACAGTGGCCTCCATTTCCGTCCAATAGGCTTTCACGCGGGCTAGATCCATCCGTGCACCCTCTATGCACGCCGACCTCCTCATGGCGTCAATCCGAGACACGACTCCAATGAATTGCTGCACCAAACCAAAGTAGTTGTCCGGCTTAGGCCCCTTCGTCCAAAGATGGTCTATTACAAACCGCATGGCAAGCCCGGACAGCCTGTGGAGCTCCGCCATAGCAGCCACCTTCTCATTCAGTGGCAGCGGGCGAGTGGGAGCATTAAACTGTGACCAGAAAAGCTTCTCCACTTCTTCATCGCCTTGACCCTCGAAGAACTTGACAGCGTCAGCTGTACTATTCGCCAAGTCCGCATATGCGTCTGCAGGACTCATGCGACCAGCCAGGGAAGCATACTTCGGATCCAAGAACTTCGTCCGCAGTAAGTACGAGCCCCCAGCCACGATTTTGTCGGCCTGTCGGAGCTCCTCCCGCATACTTCGGATCTCGGTCCGCATCTCCTTGGCGGCATTTAGTTCCTTGTCTAGCTCGGTCGAACTAGCCTTATTCTCCTTTTCGAGGAGTGTGTACCGGTCGGCGGCATTTTTTAACTCCCCAGCCATTTCGGCTATCTTTTCCTTGCTTCGGCAATGAGCAGCCTGTTCGGCTCTCAATTCTTCGTCCACCTTTAGGGCAGCCGCATTGCTAGCCCGAGCTTGTTCCTTGGCTTGAGCAAGTTCCGCCCTTAGGGCCTCCATGGCAGCAGCACCATCTGCAGTACAAACACATTGCATTAATATTGCACCCCTCTTATACATCATAATAAGGGAAGCCGAGCACATACCCTGTGACTCCTCTAGCCATTTATGCACCAGCATGATATCGGCATCAATGGATCCGATCTGCCTCCTTAGTTCAGCAACTTCAACAGACTGGTCGGCTGCCGGATCCTTGTATGCCTGCGCATATGTACGGCGCAGCCATTAGTATATGATCCCCCGTTTGCCGCCTATGGCGGGCAACCAGAGTCTCAGGGGCTACTATCTATAGGGAGCACACCTAGCGCGTGTCTCATAGCCAGAAAATTGTGCATTTTTCACTACATACCTCAAAGCCTTTAAGCAGGCTTGTAAATGCCTCATTCAAACAGCTGGTGGCAGATGAAATCTTCGTGAGCACCGTGCTCATTAAAGAGCGGTGCTCCTCCGAGAGCGCGGCTCTCTCCAGAAGGCCCGTTAGTACGTTTGGCGGACACTAAACTATGCCGGATCCTTCTCATCGCCCCCCGTGGGAGCCAAACGCTCCGGGCTCAGGGTGACTGACGTGTTCGCTACTGGCTTTGCTAGATCCGGACTCCTCCGTGACGACACCTCCGTGTCGCCCGCTTCCTGAGGCGGAGAGGTGGGTGGAGTCTCACTCTCCATCATCTCCGGATGAAGG
This sequence comes from Triticum dicoccoides, assembly GCF_002162155.2. Classification (NCBI taxonomy): domain Eukaryota; kingdom Viridiplantae; phylum Streptophyta; class Magnoliopsida; order Poales; family Poaceae; genus Triticum; species Triticum dicoccoides. Next base: position 400,297,826 of record NC_041389.1, read on the forward strand.
TCCCCCGAAGACGAACTCTGTTGAGAAGAACTGCTCGCCGGACTATAAAAGACGAAGTCCTGGTTACGGATCTCGGAGTAACATCACACCTTCGAATTAATGAATAACTTACGGCTCGGTGGAGGGTTGGCCCGTTGGTGGGCATGACGTGGTGAGGGCGCCCGTCGCAGTAGAGCCCCTTGGTGATGCTTTCTTCCCTTGCTTGGGTATCTCCGCCTCCAAATCTTCGGAGGCGGCCCTCTTCTTCCCGCGTGGGGAGGAGGCTTTGACCTCCCCTTCCCGGATATCCTCCATAGGAGGGTTAGCGACTTCCCCGGTCTGGATGCGCAGTGTGTGAGGTTCAGCTTCACTACCCTTTCCTTTGCCTTTCCCTGAAGGGATTTTGCTGAGCGCCCGGTCCAGCATCTTTGCAATGGTTGGACCAGGCGAGCCTTCAGGAAGTGGCACCAGACACCTGATTCTCTTCGCCTTGTCGAGCCATTCCTGGCCGCGGAGGGATTGTTAGAATAATAGTCATGATAAATATAAATGAAGTGTCCAGCTTTAAGGTTACTTACTTGGGCATCTAGGCGATTGCAGCTGAGGCCCGCATCCTTGGTGGTGTCCAGACACTTTACTTGTGGTCCGAAGAATAATTTACACATTCCTTTGAGCTTCAGGCCGAAGAAGTGCTTAATAGTCCGCGGACCCTCCGGATTGAATTCCCACATCCGGAGAGGTCGACGTTTGCACGGCAACATCCGCCAGACTAGCATCACTTGCATTATGCTGACAAGATTTATGTCCCTCTCGATAAGCTCCCGGATACGATTCTGCAGTTCTGGTACATCGCGAGTAGGCCCATAATTCCGTCCGACGTTGGTCCAAGATGCTAACTGTGACGGAGGGCCGGAGCGGAACTCGGGGGCAGCGACCCACTTTGTGCCTCTGGGAGTAGTGACATAGAACCATATCCGTTGCCATACGTCGGATACTTCCAAAAAAGAACCCTCTGGCCATGGGGCATCGGCGTTCCTGCTTATTATAGCGCATCCGCACTCTGCATGTCGCCCCTCGATCATCTTCGACTTCACATTGGAGGTCTTCAGCCATAAGCCGAAGTGTGGATTGATGTGGAGAAAAGCCTCGCACACAATAATGAAAGACGAGATGTGGAGGATGGCATCTGGAACCAGATCGTGAAAATCCAACCCATAGTAGAACATGAGCCCCCTCACAAAGGGGTCAAGGGTGAGGCCTAGGCCTCGGAGGAAGTGAGGAACAAACACGACGCTCTCGTTGGGCTCCGGCGTGGGGACAACTTGCCCCGAGGCGGGAAGTCGGTGCTGTATATCGGCGGTCGGGTATTCGACCTCCCTAAGCGTCACAATGTCCTCCTCTTGAATCGAGGAGGCCACCCACCAGCCTGTTGCGTCGGATCCAGACATCCTGGAGGATCTGGGCTGTTGGAGCTTAGGTCTTGAGTACTGGAGCTCGAGGTGCGAGAAGGAGCAGGAGAGGTGGGAAGAGGCGTAGGCCTTGACCCCTTTATAAAAGGGATGAATACCAAGAGTCCTCAGCGTGACCGCTTGAGACTTATCTAAAATACACAGAATCATACCAACGGTCGCCGTGGGGTCACATATGCCCACATTGATGAAAATCCCGTATTAAGGGGAACACGATCTCTGCTTTGGCAGGACGTGCCGATAAAACTGCCTCGCAACGCGAGTCGAGGTGGAGCAGGAGACGCCGATCCGTGTTGGACCAGGCCACGATGCAAGGGCATGACATATAAAAATTGCCAGCAGAACAGATTTACGATATGTTCCCTACTATGGTGTGTGAAGATCATCTTGCAGATCCGGACACGGTCTACGTGTTCGATAATCATCTTGGAGTATTCGGAGGAGGAACCCGCCTTGCAATGCCAAAGACAAGACTGCGCGCCGGACTCATCATCATTGAAGCCTGGTTCAGGGGCTACTGAGGGAGTCCTGGATAAGGGGGTATCCGGACAGCCGGACTGTATACATCGTTCGGACTATAAAAGCGTCAAGATACAAGACTCGAGACTTCGGCTCGTGTCCGGATGGGACTCTCCTTTGCGTGGAAGACAAGCTTGGCGATCCGGATATTATATTTCCTTCCTTGTAACCGACTCTATGTAAACCCTAGCTCTCCGGTGTCTATATAAACCAGAGAGCATGGTCCTTAGAAGGCCGATCACAATTACAATCATACCATCATAGGCTAGCTCATAGGGTTTAGCCTCTACGATCTCGTGGTAGATCTACTCTTGTATTCCACATATCTTCAATATTAATCAACTAGGAAGTAGGGTTTTACCTCCATCGAGAGGGACCGAACCTGGGTAAACATTGTGTCCCTTGCTTCCTGTTACCTTCATCCTAAGACGCACAGATCGGGACCCCCTACTCGAGATCCACCGGTTTTGACACCGACACCCGCCGCCACCTTCTGAGTGGTTGTTGCCATCGGAGTGCCACCGGCCGCCGGATCCCGACACATACCTCCAGAGCCCACCAGTCCCCTCTCCTTCAGTGGACGGAGATGATTGGATTCAACCCTCGTGGAAGAGATTTGGCGGAGGCACGAATCCTGCATCCAAAAAAAAGCAACGACATGGTCCACTAGCTTCCCCCCATCCTTGCACTCAATGATAACGACGACCCAATGATAAAGGCGCCAGCAGCCTGGCGTGCAGCTCATCACGGCTCATATTGTAGCTCAGTATGCTACGGCTTGCAGTCCGCTTGCGTGGGTGCACCGTTCGCCGTGTAGATCCCCGTGCTTATGCCCCCTCCTCTCCTATAGTCGTGTAGTGTGCAACCATTGCCGTGCAGCTCAAACAAGCCAGATATGAAGCTCTGTGCTCGTGTCCATGTTGTTCGATGAACACAAGTGCACTGCAGCTCCTGGATGGTGGACAGCAGAAGGTGCGGTGCAACTGATGGACTGTTGAAGTTTTCCTGGGTCGTTCTTGCAGTACGGCTTGGTGTCAAAAGCTATTTTTTGTTGGTTTTTCAGGTTTTCAAAGACTATAGTTTATTAGAAAATCATGGGGGGGGCCTTCTTTGTAGGAGCTGTTGAATTCAATCGCGTTTTGGTTATTAGAATATCTATGCAGTTCATTGTAACAAGAATCTAGTTCCCTTTGTTAAGAGCAATTTGTAAGGCACACATTTACTTCGCTAAAGCTTTTGACTGATGCAGTTTAGAACGCCAAAAAATTGTATAAAACTGCACTTCATTAGTCTCCTATAGGAGTGAGTGAGAAAAGGACAAAAAGAAACATTCAAAAAAAATTAAAAGCCAAGGTAAAAAGCATGCAGTCAACTCGTCTCGTCCCTGTGGTTCACTTTCAATACTTTCGCGGCTCACTTGCTCACATCGTGAAGTGCAGAAAAATGTTATGGAAATGACAGAAAAAATTTCTAATGCGGCTCACTTCTAAATGGTGTTGCGGTTCACTTACGCCCGATGTGAAGTATGGTCCACTTTATCACTGAGAAAAATGACGTTTCGCAAAAGAAACCATGAAGTTCACTTGACTATATGATGCAGTGCAGTTTCTGGTCTGAACCAGTGCGTTGATGTGTCTCATGCAGTAAACACGGCGATTTTGGTCGTGCGAAAAACAGTGTCTGTGTTTTGGTATTTTTAAAATTACTCTTAAACCATAAGGAACTAGAGAGCATGTTCTGCATGAAAGTCGATATCTTTCCAATGCCATATAATTTGAATCATTCCGATCAGCGGTTTGTAATTTTTTTTGCGAAAAACGGCCGCTGCCTCTCGTCATCAGCCGCATCATTTTCAAAATTAACTTAAAACCGTAAGGAATCTCAAAACCATTTCTACATATGAAAGTTGTGCCTTGTCCATAGCTTTCCAACGACGTATTATACGCCTCGTTTTGAAAAACGGTTCAAAAACTAAAGAGAAAAAAGTACTGAAAAATGAAAAAAAAACGTAATTCCGTGATTTAATAAATTTGAAACTGCTCTTAAACCATAATGAATTAGAGAAAATAATAGATATGAAGAAGATGCGCCTCGACGATATCTTTCCAACGGCGTATCATTTGATTTATTCCGACGAGTGGTTTAGAAAAAACACAAAAATACGCTCGCTGTCACTCATCATCCGCCGCACCGTTTTTCAATCTGCCTTAAACCGCGAGGAATCTCGAAAAGTGTTCAACATGGCGAAGTTGCTCCTAATCCATAGCTTTCCAACGGTGTATTATACGCTTTGTTCCGATAAACGGTTAAAAAACTACAGCTAAAACAGTACCGAAAAAACACTGCGTGCAGTTTTTTTGCGACGGAAAGTTCACTCGCCTGAGTACTGCAGCACACTTGGTTCAAACAATGACGTGCACTTGCGTTGAGCGTGCAGTGCGGAAGTGTTATCAAAATAGTTATTCTACTAATATTATCAGAATAGACCGGCTGTATATATTAGGCTTCAAGTGTGTACTTGTTGGTGAAAGTGTTGTCCAGTGGGAATTATATTTTGTATTACTCATGTAGCCTACAAAGTCGGTTGCACAACCTTATAACTTCTTACTCCATTTCTAATTTGTACTAGTCCTCTGTATTGTATATTGTGCTACTCGTACTACTACCTCCCTCCTGGTTTATTGGTCCCCTTCGTAATTTGTGTCAAAATTTGACCATAAATTTAACTAAGTAAATGTTAATGCATGTCACAAAAAATTATATCATTTGATTCGTATTTGAACATAGTTTCAAATGGTATAATTTTTGATGACATGCATTGACATTTGTTAGTTAAACCTATGGTTAAAATGTGACACTAAATAGGACTAGTAAGTAGTATAGTAGTAGTACTAGTATACGTCGGTTAAATTATTCATCATGTCCTCACATTGAATTGACGTGACAACACACTGCATATGAGGTGATGCAAGAGTCCCGGCAGCATGTTCGGCTCACCCCTCTCGTATTACAACAACACTCTTGCATTTTCTACAAAATCACTCTCCCACTCTCTCCTGGTCTCCCCGCCTCCCAGTCGTCGCCTTGTTCCGATCCATTTGGTACGATGAGCGATGAGGTACTGGAGTTGCTATACTTCATTGCAAGTAGTTAAAAGGAAGACACTGAAAAAATCAATCTCAACAAGATGCTCTTCAGGCTAGCTGGATGAAGGAAGGAACCAACGAGGCCGCTCCTGTGAGTATTCGTCCTATCGCCCTGTATTTTGATTTCGATCTTTATGGGGGTTTTCAAGTCTTTAGAGTCTACATGTAGCAATGAAGCTGAGACCCCAGTTTGTTCGGGTATTATGGACTTTAGATTTGGAGTACCACTTATCTGTCGAAATCTTTCATCACTTACTTAAAACATTTGATTGATCATACATTGAGTTCCATTTAACTTGAATTAACCGATGCAAGTCCAAGAAGGATTGTTCGGTGCTGCCGGCTGGCATCAAGTTAGATCCCACGGACCAGGAGCTGATCGAGCACCTTGAGGCCAAAGTGAGTGCTGACAGTGCGAGATCTCACCCTCTCATTGATTTGTTCACACCAACCATCGACAGGGAGCAGGGCATATGCTACACCCATCCTAAGAAACTTCTAGGTGAGACACCGATCGGCCGTCTACTTGCACAAACATATTCCTTTGTTTATAGCTCTATTTTTATTTTTAGACATGGACCTAGTGAAGCAATTACAATTTGACAGTTAATAAAAAGTGAAACAAGTGATTGCAACATGCCAAAGATGTTATGAAAATGCCAACTACGTACACTAAAACATGTATTCGATAATACTACAGGTATCACACTAAGTGGCCTAAGCAAGCATTTCTTCTAGCGCAGCTCCAAGCCATTCAAAAGGGGCATGCGGGTGTGTCGCAAGATATAATCAAAGTGCACCATGCACGCGATGTGGCAGAAGACTAGCAATACCTTGCCGGTGATGGTCAACGGCCGGCAGACGGGCAGCAAAAAGGTTCTGGTGCTGCACACCAACAAGAACTTCGACCAGCAGAGGACCAACTGGGTGATGCACCAGTACCACCTCGGGGACCTGGAGCAAGAGAAGGAGCAGGAGCTGGTCCTCTTCAAGATTTTCTACCAGACGGACACTAGGGTCAGGACTAAAAAGATTATAAGTTACTTTGGTATTGGTGCTTGTACGAACTGGTCGTCTACAAGTTGGTATTGTTGTTAAGGATCTTTCGGTGTGAACTTGGCTTTTCTTCCAACCATCATCTCGAGGGTCGACGTGCAAATAAAGCAGAATCATTTGTTTTGAAATGAATTTTTAGGCACCTGACTTTTATTTAATGGGTAGCATAAGCACCTGTCGTTTGAATTCCCAGTTCTCTAATTTTTTTACATCTCCGAAGTACGCAGGGGATCCATCCGGTTTCACAGGCTGATAGTTGGACGCAGCATGTCGGAACTAGGTTGTGGCATGCCAAGCCCAGCTAGAAATTGTTAAAAGAGAGGAGCGATGGATTTGGGTCTTCCAGAACAGTTAAGTGTTGCGACCTCGATCGTGAAGCGCCTCCCATGGACTAAAAAAGTCCTAATCCGTTATTATTAGTTGAAATATGTAAAATATTCCATAATAAAGATATATATGTAAAATGCAATGAATTTAGTCCGCTTTCACTAAAAACCATCCGATTTGCATGAAATTCGTCCGTGGAACCACAGGATAGCTGTCCAAACAGAGCCTAACTGTACGGAACCAGTAGGTCCATGGTCGTACGCAAGCAAGTGCATGCACTTATTATTCCGGTGGAAAAATAATGCTGACGTCTGAGACGGTGAAACCCATGAAGTCTTCAACGTAGTCAATAAACGAGAGAATTCTGCAAGTACAGACTGATAATTGGGATCCAGCGGGTATATTGTTTTTTCAGGTCGACCAAGTTTCAACTGGGCTATAGGCTGCCCAGGCTTGGTTTTGTTTTTAACAGGCCCAGCCCATGATGACAACGGGGCACAAAGATTCAGCAGGTATCTACTGTCCTCTGGCTCGCCAGCCTTAGTTATATTTTGTCTTAGAACATTCGTAGACAGTTTTTTTACTGAATCAAACACACAACCCAGTTCTATTTTCCTCTTGAAACGCCATGTCCTACTTCCATTTTCTAATCTCTACATATAGTTTTACTAGTTCATATACACGTATTATTATATAGAAAATACATAAAGTTCCCTTTTCATCTTTACATCCTTATTTTTTTCCTCCCAGCACTCTTTTTTTACCACTGATTTTCACTTAAACCAACTCAATTGTCCCACGTATTATTAGCTTTAAAAAACAAAAAGATATTTTTTGGGGGCAAAACAATAAGTTCTTTAAAAATAAATGTTTATCATTTCTGGATTAAAACAGTCCGGACTCCACCGAAATATGCAAAATAAGGTTGAACTTTTTGACCATGGTCTTGGGAAGAAAATGGGATGTAATAAATTCCTTAAGAATTAGCAAATGGGTTGCAAGTTATTAAAAAATAACAAATGGGCTCTATGTTGTCTGCCACAAACTTGGACGCTGACTTGTGGGCCTACTAAGTTCATGCGTACACAAGGTTTCTCAAAAAAGGAAACTTAGTCCACAATCAACTCTACCAGCGTCAGACCGTTAGATGTCAATCTAACGGCAATTGTGCCTCTTCAGTCTCTAATCTTCCTGCTTCGGCTGCCCAAACCAGCGTCGGCGGAACTGCCTGCTCCCGCCTCCCGTGGCCGGCTATGCTGCCGGGCAGGCCTCATGGCCCCACCATACTCGCATCCATGGTCTGGTTGTCCCTCTACTCACCCACACCTCCTGTTATTCTCCGGCGATGGCAGCCTCACACCGCGGCCGAACAAGTAAACCCTTGTACCCACTCTGCGTGGGAAATAACTGTCGAGTTTTCCTCGGCTCCAGGTCGTTCCCTTACTTGGCCTCGCTGTCGTCCACCACCTTGGTGCTCTCGGCATGGCGTGGTCAATGAACGACATCCATCGGAAGAGGACTGTATGTGGAGAGGCTAACAGCTGGGTCCACGGCCGCACGCAAGGAAGTGACTCCTTTTTTGCGTGTAGAAGTGCCTCCTTATCACGTGCAAAATAATGATTCCTCCTCCTGATAGCTAGGACCCACCGGAAGGGCCTATGCTAGGTCGGTCCCACCATATTTAGAGGCTAACTTGTGGGCCTGCTAAGTTGACGCGGATGTAGGGCTTTGTTAACTTAGTCAATATAAACGATTCTAGCTGTGGTGACCGTACGATGTCCATCCAATGGTCATCGTACTTCTTCAACCTCTAGTCTTCTTGCTCCTACCGCTCAAACCAGTGCCGGCCGTGCCGCCTGCTCCTGCCTCCCGTGGTCGGATATGCTGCCATGCAGGCCTCACTACCCCACCCTACTCCCTCCGCTGGCCAAGCCTTCCCTCTACTCACCCACACCCCATGTTATTCTTCAGAGACGACAACCTCAAACCGCAGCCGAAGCAGTCAACCGTCGTACTCCCCTCCGCGTGGGCATCCACTGATGTGTATTCCCCGGCTTCGGGTCATTCCCTTCCTAGGTCGTGTCGTCATCCACCACCTTGGTGCTCTTGGGCGGTATGGTGTCGTCAACACAGTAAACGAACGACAACCATCAGAAGAGGACTGTAAGTGGAGAGGTTGACAGCTGGGTCCATGGCCGCACATAGGGAAGTGCCTCCTTATTACACGCAAAATAATGATTCCTGCACCTGACACCTCGGACCTACCGGAAGGGCCTCTGTATTTTGCAAAAAAAAAAGCATTCCCCCTGACAGCTGGGACCCACCGGCTTTATCTTCACACAGAAAGGAACTGCCTTCTTACCCCCTGACAGCTGGGACTCACCAGGTTGAAGCAAAGGTAGCGTTATCTGTCCGGCCATGAACGTGTACGTACGTAGCGGTCGATCGGTCTCTCTACAGCGATGTACCGTGGCCGAGTAAGGAGCGGCATGTGTTGAAGTAGAGGTGCCGACGTAGCATGTCACGCAGTCCTGTCTATATCGTGTACATGTACGTACGACCATGCTGCAAGATTGTAAATACGGCTACATATGTACATACAGGCGAGGTCTCTAACGCGTACAGTGATTAAAGCTGTTCATCAGCAACCAACCGGCTGGGTCGGAACAGAGTAAACAACATCACATGTTCATCGGGAGGCAACCGGCTTAAACAAAACAGCCGAAACGAGGCCTGGCGTACCGCAGAACGGAGGAAATGGCCTTCTGTTCGACCGCGTACGATCGATACGGTCGAAACAGACTTGTGTTGGAGCGCCTACGGTCGAAACAGGGTCCCGTTCATCGAGAGGGGTGTGGTGTACCGCAAAACGGGACTTCACGGGCTACTATTCCTCCATCGTCGACTTCCTCAAGCCTCCACCTGCTACTGTTCGTCCACCGTCAATTCCTCCATCCTCCACCAGCTACTGTTTATCCACGGGGTCCTGTTCATCTAGCCTCCATGAGCTACTATCCATCCAGCCCTCCATGGGTTCCTGTTCATCCAACCTCCATCGACTACTGTTCAACCAGCCCTCCACGAGGTCCTGATCAACCAGCCCCTCCACGGGGTCATGTTCAACCAGCCCTCCGCGGGATCCCTCCATCGGCTACTGTTCATCCACCCCACCTCCTCAATCGGGGTCCTATTCATCCAGTGGCAACGACCTCTACTACCACGAGATCCTGTTCATCCAACCCCTATCGGGAACTGTTCATCCAACCTCCACCAGGAACTGTTCATCAAGAGGCAACTTCGATCAGCTTCAGTTAACAGTAGTAGAGAAGGAATCACTCGGGTTTAGTTAAGAGCAAGAGATCGATCGGGGTTCAGTAACGTAGCTAGTGCAATCGCTTGGGGTTCAGTTAGATCCCAACGCCTCATTCGGGTTCAGTTAGAGCACAACTCCTCGCACAGACGAGTGTACGTGTACGAGAGAAACGCGCAAACCTCCATGCATCTCTCGGTCCCGACCACCCACCGTAACCGGGAACTCCCCAAAATTTTCCTCGCCCTCGCTTCTACCATGATTTTTTCTGTCATGGACGGCCCAAAGAATGTCATGCAGGTGCGTCTCCGGCCCGCCCAGGACGAAAAGCCCATTTACTGTCATGCTTTTTGTCATAGAAGTACGAGTCCACCACATCTACAATGATACCAGGTTTTGTCACAATTATCGTCATAGAAGTGTCATAAGCATGACAGAAAAAAATTCGTTCAGCCCAAAATGTCACGGATGTGTCTTTTTATTGTAGTGTAGAAAAGCAAAACAAGTGGAAAGGTGTGTTAACTGCAACAGGCCTAACATTTAACAACAAGCAAACTGGTATTGTGCCGGTCTAAGTACACTGGTTATTATTAAATAAAAATGGAAAGGTGTGTTAACTACAAGATGCAGCAACCAAATGTAGTCATTCATAGTGGTATTGTTGAAACTGGTGCTGATGAAATTGAACTGCAGAGCTCATACTTGCACATATAGAACATCACGTTGTGAATAACTGGAATAAACAAGGCATACTACGAACAACCAAACATAAGATTTGAAACTGGACATATGCTAATTACAAATAATCGAACAATAAAAAACTTTAAAAGAGGCATATGCTAGCTATAACAGGCTTAACAGCAAGCAAATATATGCATTCCTATCGGTATGTTTAAAACTGGATTGATGAAATGTACTGCACAGTAAATAATTGCACATATAGAGCATCACATTGTGAATAACTGAAATAAACAAGGCATGCTGCAAACAACCAAATATAGCAATTAAAACTGGACATATTCTCACTACACTACAAAAGGGACTCAACAAAACAAATAATGGGTTCCCCCTGTGAAGAGGCACAAATCATGGGTTTCCTCACTTGTCATAGATGGGCTCGTTCTCGTGGGAAGAGCACGGACCCTGGATGCGCTCCACATTGTCGCAGATGGGCTCCTTCCCCTTGGAAGAGCACGACTGTAGGGTGCCCTCCCTGATGTCGCAGACGGGCTCTTTCCCCTTGGAAGAGCCGGAGAGGGTGCCCTCCTCGTGGTCGCCGTCTATGAGGTCTAACTTGGAAGCTGTGGATCCCAAGCCAGCATCGCAGAACGTGTCCTTTAGAAATGACAAAACGGGCTCGACGGTGATCTAGGATGGAAAATTCTTGATAGCGAGCCAGAGGAGATTGGTGGCGGGGACGACGGTTGAACCCGAGGGGTTGGGGGTGGGCCACTTAACCTGTGACATAGCCCGCCTCAGGTCATCGCTGTCGACAACCTCGATGTCATAGATGGCGTCCGCGAGATACCCGCATACTAGCCCGCTGATTGAATGCCTATGGCCAGTAATGGTCGTCAGCTTCCTCGGTGACATCGAGCTAAGAGATCACGATACACCTCTTTTGGGCCAGTCGCTCCTCGAGCTCCACGGGAAGCGTAGCCGGGCTTAGGCTGCGACGCTCTGGAGTGGGGGATGGGGATGGGGATCTGTGGGGAAGGGGGCGTTTGGCAAGGGTCATCTAAGAAACTCAGGGCGGCCTGGGTATGGAGATCGGTGGGTAAGCTGCATGGGCAAACCGACAGATGTTGGCAATGGATGCCTTGCGGCGGCGGGGGTGGTGGGGACCTTGCTAGGGTTTCGAGCGAGGGAGGGGGTGTGTGCGCGCGCGCCCGAGGAGGTTTTGGTGTGTGTGTGTGTGTGTGTGTGGATGGGGGGCGGGGTGTGTTTGAGGAAATGACGTGGGTACTAAATTTTTTACTACGCGGGAGTGAAATGTCGAGGCTATTGAAAATTTTGATGATGGTGCATCGCACACGGTCTGGAGATAACAACCGTGTGTTATGAAACAGAAAAACCCTTGAGGTGGGCAGATATTTTTGAGGGATGCGGACGGGATTGGGAACAAGAAACATCACACACGGTCGAAACACAATAATTGTGTGTTATCAAACAGAAAAAAGCTGCAGGCGGGTAGATATTTTTGAGAGGGGAAGCCTTGTGGAGCCCAATGTACTGTGCGGATGTGTGCGTGACAGGGGCACCGGCATGGCACATGGTTAGTTTGAGTGAACCGTATCTTTTGCTTCATCCGACTTATCTAATGTTCATAAATTTGGCAAAAAATGACGCGGGAGATGGTCGGAACACGAACACACTTGCATGTGGACCGAATTTACGTATCAAAGGGGTGGTTTGATGTTCAAATACCAAATGCAACTTCGATGTGGCGTCTATCTCGCAAAGTGCAAGGTATTGCTTGCCCCCACCCTCGTGTCGGCACGAAGGGAATCCTAAGCTATGAATGCATGCCCCCCCAACCGAGGTTCACCTAGCAAAGTGTGAAGTAGCTAGCAGCCCCCCTCGTGTCTGCACGAAGGGAATCCTAAGCTATGAATGCATGCCCCCCAACTGAGGTTCACCTAGAAAAGTGTGAAGTAGCAGTCACACACACACTTTCAGTCGGCAGGCCAAAGAGGCATCTCACCAAGATGGATCATAAAACGGACCAAGAATAATTCACCTTGGTCGTACACCCTCTCTCTTGTTGTTAGTCAAAGTGATGGCCGTCCATGCGAACCCGGAGATGGGCTAGCTCGCCAATAATCATGCAAGTAGCTAGTCCCCGAAGACAACCACTGCATGCATGTGGCCCAAAAATATATATGGAGAGGTGTGTTTTTTAATACACAATGGAACAACTTTGATGTGGCACCGTGATTTCGAACTAGAAATATCCACACTGAGCGAGGGTTAGGTTGATGATGCACTAATTTAATGAGATATTATCTCATCTCAAATCCTAGTTCATCTGCCTCCTTTAATCACCGACCGAAATCGCCGTGAATTCATTTTTATTCTAGCTGATTTGAGGGTTTTCTTTCATTCATAGAGTGTATAGTGCGCGGACACATCAGGACTTCGCGGCCTCCGCCAGACATTCCATCTCACCATACCAGATGACTTGAGGATGCACGCGGTATGTTCAATCTCACCCTAAATCGGTTGGCATGGCCTACTTTCCTGAACATATTCTAAATATTGCTACATTTGGATAAAAGGTGACGCATGCACCATATACGTCAAAGGGGATTTCCCCTCTTCTTTCTATATTAGGCAAATTGATGATCTATTGTTCTTTCGATTACACTCATATTTCCATGACATCATGTTTACCTTATCTGTTTAGTTATAGATTTTTGTCCTTCGATTTCAACTGTTGTACAGTTCTTTCAATTCGGGATCATATTTGCATGTTACCATATTTTCTTTAACAATCCTACCATTTTCTGCAGTGCGTCCCTTGCTATGCAACATAATCTGTAGTGCGCAATCTTTCCCTTTACATAAATCAAGACTGCAGGGATGTCATACTGAACATAAACCATGGATTTACAATCGTTGCTACTATAAGACTTGATGAACATGGTGACTCCTATTTTGGCACTGGCCTTTGGAAAGAAATTTCTAAGATTTATGTACTGAAAGCTGGCACTAAAACTGAACTACACATAAAAGAACCTGGTCATGAGATATATGCTAACTTCCCCGATGATATCATCCGTCCAAACTTTGTTCGAAGTAAGTTTTCTTTTCAAGTATCTGCATATTGACTTACCCAGCAATATCAAATGAATTGTGTAGTATTTAAGCAACCAATTGTTATTCCCTTTCCTTACTATATTCCTACCTAAAAACTTCTAGTTACCAATACACTTTTCTATTGCCCTGTTTTAACTAAATATTCCCTATGCTCCCACTTCTATCAGAAAGTGCCGCTGACAAGGAGACTCCGGAGGTGGAGAACGGGGTTGCCAACAAGCAGAGGCGGACCTAGCAAGAACCACAAGCGACTCCAGTAGGCCTAGACTTCACCAGCAGCCTCCCTGATGATATGTTCACAGTCATCATCTCCCTCCTCCCAATCAAATATGGGGCACGGACAACCGTCCTTTCCCAGCGGTGGCGCCCCTTATAGAACTCCACCCCTCTCGACCTCATCGACACCCACGAGCCCTGCCATGGCTATCGCAAAATCTTGGATGCATTCTCCAAGATCATCGGCAGTCACCTTGGCCCAACCAGAGGCCTTAAAATGGGCAAGTTCCGTTCCAACGGCAAGGACCGAGCCAAGCTTGACGACTGGTTCCGATCCCCTACCCTAGATCAGCTCGAGGAGTTCACTTTTTATGATGGGCATATGCGCTCGCTGCCAATGTCCGCTCTCCACCTCGCGCCCACGCCGCGCGTCGCCAAGTTCAGGAACTGCCACCCCCCTTAATGACGCACCCGCTCTTATTCTAACACGACTGAAGCACCTCGAGCTCGTCGCCCTTTGCCTCCCAAATGGTGACATGGAGCGCCCGCTCCATGGTTGTACTGCACTCGAGTACCTTCGTCTTCAGGCGATCAATGGGTTGAGTAACTTCCACATCACCTCCATGACTCTTCGGACTATTTATGTGTGTTGCTGGTGCCGTAGGAAGACATTACAAGATGTGTACCACGGTATGGTCATTGATGACACACCTGCATTTGAGAGATTACTTGTAGTTGATCAAGTAGGTCCAACAAGAATCAATGTCATTTCTGTGCCAAAAATGACAGTGGTGGACTACTCGTCTGACAAATACTATGAACTTGTTATTGGATTGACACCCGTTCAGGTACAACAGCCGTCTTCTACCTGTCCTTCTACAAATTAACATTATCTCTAATTTTGAAGATGTTTGTTTGTCTGTCATCCAGAAAATGATTCCAACAAGCTTGACCCCAAAACTGCGCATAGTGAAGGTCTTGGCACTAGAATCTATCGGCCCCAACCTGGAGCAAGTTGTCAGTTTCTGAGATGCTTTCCATGCCTGGTGAAGCTATATATTCAGGTGATGTTCCTTTCCTGTTAAATGTTAACCATAAGGGAGTTCAATTTGTGACACCTTTTTCCAAGTTTACAATGACAATGTACTATGATTTCTGAAGGATTCTTTTGGAGGATTTCAGTACATACATGTCCCCCACATATTGGTTGCTTGATCCATATGGTTACAATCCATAAGTATTTCTCCTTTGGATTCATCTGTACTAGTTTTCTTAGGGAACTTTTCATCCACTCCAACCTCTTGTGAAGAAGGCTACAATTTTCTAGAATGTAATCAAATGCTCATGTTAATCATGTTAGATCGAAGATGGCATGTTAGTGCATTTTACAAATCCTGCAAACCAAATAGGCCTGTTGTAGTGTTCAAAACTACATGTAGGCACTAACACATTTTCTTCTTTTGTAGATAAGGTTAGTCCCAGTGGTGAATAATGTGATGCAATATAACAATCACGTCGAATGCCTAGATCTGCATCTCTCAAAAATTACTTTGAACTCCTACCGAGGGACCTTACCGGAGATTATATTCGTCAGGTTCTTTGTTGTCAGAGAAAGGGTGCTGAAGGTAATGAGGTTTGCCCTACATTTATTTCACAAAAATGAATGGTTTGTTGATCAGCGTCAGCGCCTGCGGCGGAATGGAATAGGCTCCGAAAATGCTGAATTTCATTTTGGAACTTCAGATGACAGAGTAATCGGAACTCATCATGTCAACCCCATACATGACTTCTCAGTGGCTGACCCCTTTGCAAAAATTATGAGGTTTCGAAACCAGACTTAGAAGCGGTAATATTAGTTTGAACCTCTCTAATATCCATGTTCACCGGATCAGCGCGAGCATTTGCAGTTGATGAGCTGAATTTCATTTCTAATATCAGTTTGAACCTTGTAATCTTTGAATTTGAGCCATATAACTCTAGAATTTGAATCTTGTAATATCTCAAGCTTTTATGGTACAACCGTTGAAATGGCATTGTATGAGACTCGTATATTGGTAGCACTATTTTGACCTTAATATGCAATGGTCTTAGATTTTATTAACAATTCTCGAATTTGTTTACCTTTCGATCTCACAACACACGATCTATATAGCTAACTCGACTGCGATCTTCAACATTATTGCACACAGTTGGTTTCTTCCACCGTGTGCCCTGTAGAGCACAGAATTAATTATCGCACTCGAGTGTCCATCATCACCCTTTTGTGTAACTTTGACCTCATCACCCACGGGTAAACTTATGACCGAAGTCATTCCACACACTTCATTTTTACAAAGCTTTTTGCCAATAAACACCCACGATTTGTCCCTCTTCTAGCCGATGCATGGCCAAACTAGCTGGGCGGGAAGCTTGCACGGTAAACTGCACGGTAGCGCGGGAACAAGCTCACCGACCATTTGGCGCCTCTTCGAGCCCACGCATGGTCAAGCGAAATGCATGCGGTGCGGTGTTGTCAAGCGTGCACTAGAATCCTCTGCTATGAACGTCGTGACAAGACATGACGATTACAGGCCGACCGGCCCCCATTTATTACAGTGGCCATTTAACCCTTGTGTCTCTTCAGCCTTTTGATCGCGTCCCACCATTGCAAGAAGCACACGCACCACGAAAAATTCTTAGAGGGCATCCTGCACGGCTCCAATGGCACTCCGAGAGGCTGCCGACGATGAGCAACAGTTCACCATGCATGCCGTGGTGGACACCCACGAAAGGTTCACGGAGCTCTCGGTGGTGTACACCAACAACCCGGTCTGGGTGGAGCACTCCATCCACATCATGGAGTTGTTGCTTGCCGAGGAGAAGTACAAGGTGGCCGGGTTTGACCTCGAGTACAGCCGCGCTCATGACGGGTCTTGTCCCAAAGGTAGTCGTCGCCCAGATGTGCGTGCGCAACCACGTCCCTGTATACCACTATTGTCTGGCCGCAAGGCCTTGCGAGTGTTTTGCCAGGTTTGTCAACAGCCCCCACTACATGTTCACTATGGTGGACATCACCAACGATGTAAAGGTTCTCAAGAATTCGGGTATCGCCTGCCAGAATCTTGTCGACATCCAGGGCTAATACAAGATTCTGGGGCAGCAAGGAGCATGAGAAGGACTCACTGGCACCTCTCCGAGGCCATCATCGACCCCTACTGCAGAGACATGAAGGATTCCTGCAACAAGGACAAGCGTGCCTGGCACTCGGCTTGGATGGAGAAACTCGACAAAGCTCACGTCGTGTACGTGGCCAGGGAGGCGTACATGAGCTACGACATGTACAGGCGGATCATTGACATGAGGAAGTGCCTCCTTCCCCAAAACGGCTAGGGATTCAGCAAGAAGCAGAGCAATGGCAAGCGTCGTCGCAACAAGAAGTAGATGATTAGATCCTCATTTCTCCTAGTTTAATATGCATGTAATTGCTTACTTTGGTGTGTGGAAATGTTATGTGTGTAGTCACTTGTGTAATTGTATGCTTAATGTGGTTATGCAGTGCTGTCTTTTTAAGTATATATGTTGATGCTCTGTAGACAGAGCGTAGATGTTGTGCGGACAAAGAAAATCACATTGCACACGGACTAAACAATGGAACCTATCGGTGATGTTTTCATCAATCACTCACAATTGTATACCAGCAATCGTTTGGTCACAACACACATGGCTTGTTAACAGGAATCGTCTGTGTTGTTATCGGTCTTCCCACACATTTCCGATTACAAACCTGTTTGCCGCGTATCACACACATCTTGTTAAGTTGAACCATTTCTGTTCTCTTGGCTCAACGCACATAGTTCATCAGAGTGAACTGTATGACGTATATAGCATACACCTTCATCTGGCTGCCCGTTTCTTTTGTTCTGCCTCATCACAAATAGTTTATCCGAATGAACTGTATGTCGTATATCGCACACGCCTTCATCTGCCTGCCCGTTTCTTTTGTTCTGCCTCATCGCAAATAGTTAATTGAACTGAACCATATGCCTGGCATTGCACACGGAACTAAAATCTGGACCGTGTTCGATGTATTCTTCATCACAAACATTTTGCATCTTTTGATGGTTATTTTACATCATTGTTTGCAATTAATGCATCGCACACAGTTTCTTCAAAGGGTCTCTAATCGTAGTGTCGCGTTAGCAGCATCCTAAAGTAGTGCAGGTCTCCTACATGACAACATGCCTATCCTCGACGAGTCCATACCTCCAATGGAGACGACGATGGCAATGGTGGACGATAATGCACCCCCCACATGGTTACATCAAGATGAAGATGACCGCGACTTGGTCTTCGACACATTACCTACAACATAGAGCGATGCTCCAAAGGTAACATAGGTGATGGTGCTTCACTTGTCCCACTAGTGGTCTATCTTCACAATAATTGCTTGCATGATGTTGATCGACCTATTACAATGCTTCAGGCTAGTGCGACTTCCTCATGTCATGACTTATCTATTTATGATGAATATGATGAGGAGCATGTCGAATTGCCTAGTCGTCATGCCATGCTCCATAGGATATCATGTGAAAATTCTATAGGTCATGTCATGTTTGACAATCCCTTAAACTTGTCATATGCTATGAGTGAGATCTCCCATATTGCATCGTTACAATCTCAAGATAGTAGCTATGCTTGCCCAATTAAAGTAAATCTCATTTGCACTTATGGCATAGATGACGAGATCATGGTTATTGGAATGTGTTTCTCTTGTGATAACATTGCTAAGCTTCCTTTACATGATTTGCACAATTCATCTACTATGCCATGCCATGAACACATTGTTTCGGATATGCATTGTTTTGGATGTTGTCAATATTCTCCATGTGATGTTTCCACTAATTCTCATGAGGAGACCCCCATAGTTGCCTCATACATTTTCGGAGATTTTGATGCATCCCATACTTTGCATGCTTCACATAATTGCGTGCATCATATGCATTCCATGAATCATAATGCTCTAGATGTTTATCATCATGCATTACACAATTTGAGTCTTCATTATGCTATAATAACAACAAACCCATCATGATGGATGATATGTTTCTATATCATGCATCTCATTTATTTGAGCATTGGCTACTTTGTGCGAACCAACACATGCACGTGCGCATCATAATGGATGATGTGTACATATACCACGCACACACAATTTTCCCTTTGTCTTTGTTTTGTGTAGGTACTCACGTATACTCATCAACCTCGCAATCCCAAGAGTTGACGAAACGAGCTCTTGAGAGCAACAAAGATTTGGGATCACATGGATTATCCTTACCACCGTTCTCTTTGCGCAACGACTATACGCTTTCCTTTTACTTGTCTCTCGCATGACTTTGGGCCCTTTACCACTTGTTACATTATGCCCATTATACCGCGTTCACTTTTCATGTTATGCCTCTTTCTATGACTTTGCCATGCACTTGTGACCCTTGCTTGCATTCACCCATGATTCACCAGTATGCATGTGTATTTGCATGCTTGGTGGAGATACTTGTTTCTATTGCCATGTTTACCATGTGCCACATGCTATTAATGATTCTTGTATTGGGAGAGTCATGATGTTCTATTGCTATTTCCATTGGACTTCTTGCCAATACAATGATTATACTTTGTTCCCATCTTGCTTTCATGCTTGTGATATGTCTTGTGCATTATTCATGCCCACTATTTGCACACATGACATGATTGCCATGAATTCCTCCAGTATGTTGCATCTTCACACTACTAGTTTGCATGACTTGTTTCCTATGAGCACTTGCTTTGTCGCATCACCCATGATATATTCTTGCTCATTTCATTGGGTTGATAGCATATATGTTCATGCCTATCACATGATTTACCTTGATGATTGTCACTTGTTTCCATTAGTTGCCTCTCTCATATTCACTTGTAGTGAGGCCAACAATACTATGCTCCTTGATATTGGAGACTTGGACATCTTACTTGTGATCCATGCTTGCTTATTTGTGCTTAATGGCTTTGGTTGTGCTAGAATCTTATGCCTACATACCATGCCCTATACCCTTGTCCTTCCTTATGATAAGAGTGATGACCACACTTGTTGGATATCTCACCCCATGGATGACAGGTTTTTCTTTCACGCTAACCCCATTTGTTTTTTCGAGTGTTTTTCATGTTCTTTCATTTTGAAGGCTTCACAAGGCGGTACCGTCGTGAATCATATTGGTTATGTGAAGGCGTACATGATGTGCAACTCCAACATCTTCGTCAACATTCATAAGGTGAACTCCTTCCCTTTGATCCATCCTCACATTCGCATATTGGATAGGTCATTCTTTCATTGTTTTCTCATTCTTCTTGTCTACATGATACATATATTGGATGGAGGACCGGCATTGGAAATGGCCCTTTGGACATTCAAGTTGAGGAGTGCTCGTACTTAGTGGATGCACCACAGAACCACCACTTATGCCACGACATCGAGCTATGGTACAACACCGCCCATAACAAATTTGCATCTTATGCGTGGGTTGACTCACATTATGATTGCCTTATTGCATCTTGCATTTACATGTCATCCATGATATATGAGCTTGCGCACTTTCTTAGCAAATTTTTTGTGATCTTCCTCGATGTCATATTCATACATAATGATCACATTGCCTGCCATCAATTGCATGATAGCATAATCATATTGAGCATCCATTGCCATGTTCATGCTATTGATAAACCGTCCCATTATGACATCATTTTGCATAATGGTAGAATTTGTAACTTTGTGCACCATAACAATTGCCACACCCTTGTGCGCACAACAAATGAATTTGCTCCCATGAATGCATTACATATCATTCTACATCATTCATATACGCATCTTCTGCCTCGCCATGAAGCATCTTTTTGGACGAACTCATGCTTACATGATGGACAACTTGTGTGCACTAACCATTGTATTTCCAAGTGTTGCTTGTGTTTGCTCTTTTTGCATGTATACCACTCCAGAGACATCTTGGAGTACTTGGATTGTGCCATGTCTTCAACTCCGTCCAACTACAAGTACGTCCACAATAAATGTTTCCATGGTGATGAGGTTTACGATCTGAGGTCAGATCTTTCCCATGGGGGAGATGATGCAGAGCATCCTACGGACATCACCATGTCAAGAGTTCGATCGCCAAGTGACACGTGTGACATCTACTTCATGCATACAAAGGTGAATCATCTCCTTTACATGTGTCCACTTGTACCCTTCGAGAATGGTATACTACTTAACCCCTCTCTCGTGTGCATACATAGGTGTGAGCGGAGCTATACATTCATCGAGAAGGAGACCAAGCAGAAGAGTACAGCTACACCATCCACAAGGAGAACACACGGAAGAAGGAAGCTCGCCAAGTCCAAGGAGAAGGACGAGAAGACCGCAAGGAAGACGAAGGCGAGCAAAAGGAAGAAGAAGCACTGTTCATAAGACCATGTGCGCACGGCCTATCTAGAGAGTTCCTGGATACCCCGTGTGCACGGGCCCCAAAGACCCCGTGCACATGGGACCCCGTGCCCATGGGGTTGACTTAGCCCGTGTGCACGGGCCCACCCGCGAGTTGGCCGAAGAATGCCCCTTTTGCCCCTCCACTCATCCCTCACCTCCAGCCACCTATATAACTCATGCCTAGGTCATTAGTTAGGGTTAGAAAAGGATCAGCTTATTTGAGATAGAGCTTTGCTCATCCACTTACCTCTACTCCCATGGAGTCCAAGACCTCCATGTGAGAAGATCCCTAGTGGATTCAAGACCCCATCTAGGGAAGATCCTCCATGGATTCATGACCTCTTTCCTCATAGGATTGGGATGAACTAGTTACCTCTTGTATCTTCTTGTGTTGGATTTGGACCTTTGTATCCCCTTTGTGTATGTTGATTTAGCACATGTGTGATTTGATCTAGTTGACTTGAGTGTTTCCCTTCTCTCGTGTTCTTTGTGTTCATCGTGTTCTTCGGGATCCCCCCCTCCAATTCATGAAAGATCTCCATCTAGGGTTCCACCCTACAATAGACTGCTTTTCAGTGGAATGATCATAACTAAGATTAACCATGCACAAGAGAAAGTCTTCAAAGACTTGGGTGTTGAGAAAAATTGTAGAGAAGATGATGTTAGATATACTCAACCCCGTGGTGTTAATTATAATGGACTTGATAGCACTTGTGGATTAAATTGTTTAGAGGAACTTAGTTGAAGGGTGAACCAGATTATGCAAAAGATCTGTGTGGTATCTCTTACATGGTGCTTCAGCTTCTCGCTGGTGCTATGGCCCTGCTACTATATGCACATGTACATGTGTAACTGTTGCTTCATCACCTTTCTTGATGTTATGTTGAGGACTCCGTTGGCCAATGAACGATCCACTAGGCTCCTGACCAACCGCCACAATGATTCCGCCGGTTTGGGCTTGCAAAAGCTTAAGCTTGGGGGAGGTTACTACCATGTCTACATCAAGATGTAGTGGTATTATTTGAATAAATTGTAATGAGGTTGTACTTCATCTCATTGAGCTTCAAAATACTCGTATTGGTCTATTCCAACACTTTGCTTTTTTATTTGCTTTTTCATTTTTGTTTTTGTTTTTGCCGTTGTGATTTTTCATTTGCAAGTTAGTTTAAAAAAACAAAATCAAGAAAATCGAATAAGCTTTTCTTTGTTCTTTTTCTTTTTGCCCCTTTGGAGTTCATTTGCATTCTCGTTTAAATTTTAGAGGAGTTGATCTACACCGGACAACGAGGAATGCAAGCATAAAGAAGAGAACTGTGTAAATTCATGACCGTGAAGGTATGTCTTATGACTCCTGTCTTTTGCACTTGAAATGCTTAGAGTAGATGTAGTAGAGGGAGTAAGTCTTGATAATTAAAACAAAGGTTTTGTTCTAGTAGCTGAAATAATTTTGTAGCCTTTTTCTGTTTAATCTAGATAACCGAGACTTGTTGTGGGACTGTTTTTAAATGAAATGATCATAACTAAGATTAACCATGCACAAGAGAAAGTCTTCAAAGACTTGGGTGTTGAGAAAAAATGTAGAGAAGATGATGTTAGAAATACTCAACCCCATGTTGTTAATTTTAATAGACTTGACAACACTTGTCGATTAAATTGTCTAGTGTAACTTAGTTGAAGGGTGAATGAAATTATGCCAAAAATCGGTGTTGTATCTCTTACATGGTGCTTCAGCTTCTCGCTGGTGCTATGACCCTACTATATGCACATGCACGTGTGTAACTGTGGCTTCGTCACCTTTCTCGATGTTATGCTGAGGACTCCGTTGGACAATGAACAATCCACCAGATCTTCGACTCGGATTTCGATTATGAATTTGTTGCCGTATGTAGTGTAAACACTACAATAGAATATTATTCAACTTTCTCTTGAATGTGTGTGTATGTGGCAAATACTGGGAACTGATCACAAGAGATCGAAAGAGACATACATAAAAAATCCATAGTTCCCAAAATTAAGCCACAACAAAACTCTGTGCATGATCCCTTATTTGCATAATCCCTTCACGTGACAACCAAAGTTTCAGCAAACAATGATTGAAAGAAGTGTTTGAGAGCTGTGAGGATGAGACATTTGTGGGTATGTTTATGAGCACTCTAGAATCATGTTTCTTTACATGCCTTTCACTCCATAATTTATGTTTTAATGGCTCTATCCAAAGGAAACTCTCCCATGCATTCTCGGCGAGCAAGTGTTACCTAGAGGAAATAGAATTGAGTGTTGCGAAGTTGTTTTATCCAGTAGATCAAAAACTTTGAGTTGATTATCTTTGCTTCACTAACACTTGCATAATAACCATGCCATATATACAGCTATGCTAAGTTTTCAGATCAAGAAGCGGAGGGCTGTCTAGGCGTACTGATCATAAGTGAACCAAAACCTTCTCGTTATTTCGGTTTAAACAACTGAGTTCCTTATGGTTCGGATTTATCTCTATATTGCTCGAGGACGATCAAGTTTAAGCTTCGGAGAGTTGATGAGTGATATTTTTACACTCACCTACCCTCTGTTTAAACCGAGAAATTCACTCCGATATTATCACTAATGACTAATGAATGCAAAGGATTCCACAAATACTCTTTTTATTGTATTTCTACATGAAATGGGCTAAATATGGACATAATCCAGTGGGAACATGGAGTGAAGGAGGAGATAGAAGAAATCAGGAGGAGGCGCACCAGAAGAAACATCACCAAAGTCGGCGTTCCATGTGACCGCGACCGTTCCACGGAGAGGCTAAGGGCAGGGAGACCGTGAAGTGTTATTCTGAACACCAGTGATAGAAGGATTTGGTACAGTAACATGGATCCTATCTCTCTGGGGTTTAATATGTGTAGTCATTAAACACCCAAAGCTCTTGTCTGATTATTATAATCTTAATTATTAAGGCAACCCCGCGAGGCAGATAGGGCGGTTGGACAACCGATTCTTGATCCAGCACGCGTGCTGGCCAAGATGCAATTTGGACACATCTCTCGTTTTGGTTCATAACAAGTACATCTCGATGGGTGACTTCCAGCACACAAATTAAGATCATATTTGGTCCCAACACAAATACATGGTTGTAAGCATTAAGACCTCAATACACATACCTATTTTTATCGTAAGTATTCAACTCAAGGTTGTTGATTTCGATCCGGTCAAAAGCTGGAATTGTTTCTTTAATAAAAGCTTGTTACAAACCCTAACTTCAAGGGGACCTTCCTCTCGTGAGTTCGATAACCCAGGTCACCTCTGGGAAATATGTGTGGATACTTTCTGTTTCATCCAAGAAGTTTGAAGATCCTACATTCATTTAAGATCGGGTGTTGTACTTGCTGGACGAATGAAGGGTGGTCCATTAAGAAGCAAACACAATAAGCACCTTGTTACAAAGAAGTGGTGCCCGCCTGAGGAGAACTGGATGAAGGTCAACGCAGATGGTGCAATGTCAACACGCTGGATTGTGAAGGCGGGGGAGCGGTTCTACAGAATCACCATGGAGCCTTCCTGGCAGTATCGTGCCATTTCTCCTCTCCATCATCGATCCAAAGTTGGTCGAAATTTGGCACTCGCATGCAGGTGGGCTATTCAGCTGGCATTGGGAGGTTGGTGTCACGAAGCTGACCTTGAAGCTGACTCCTAGACATCCACAAGATCAACGATAAGACGAAGGATCCTTCAACCAATGGGCCGATTGTCAAAGAGGAGAAGGAGTTGCTCCCTTTTCATTTGAGGAGTTTATGGTCAAATGGTGGAACAAGCGACGAATAAAGTCATGCATAATTCGGCCAGTGAAGCTTACATAAATAAACTTTGTAAAACTTGGTTCCAGATACCACCGGAGTGTATTATTACGGTGGCAGCCCAGAAACGTGTCGAAGTCATTTTAATAAAATGCAGCAAATCATTCTAAAAAAAGCGATAGCTATGATAACGTTTTCTCTACAACCGTGTTTTTTAATTGCACAGTTATACTAAATGTTTTTATTTTCGGCAACTGGGTTTTTGGTGAAGCCAAGTTAAATAAAATCATTTTGTTCCCTACGAAGAGCGAGCAACAAGTGGTTTCTTCCTGGAAGGATGGACCTAATTAAGAACCGAGTTAAGAACTCTTTTAGTCTCAGCCTGTCATTGACCAACACCAATTTTTAACCATCAAACTCAAAGAATAACCATTTTAACTGGTCCAGTCCAGTCGCCGACACAGCCTTTCTCCCCCATTTCTTCCTTCCTACCCCAGGCGACAGCGGCTCCGCTTGGCCTTTGCGGTTTTGCCATTTCCCCCAACTCCGCCGACCCACTCCACTCATCAGCTTCACGCAGGCCAGATCCAGCCTCGCGTGTCCTCCCCTACCCCTCCCTCCACACGCCCGCCTCATGGCCGCCAACACGGCGGCCGCACGCGCCCTCCTCCTCCTCCTCCTCGCCGTAGCCGTCCCGTCGCTCCTCCGCACCGGCGAGGCCTCGGTGCACGAGTACAGCGGCCTCAGCTTCCTCAACAAGGGCAATGCCTTCATCCTCCACGCCGGCAGCGAGGGCCTCTACGCCCCCGTCTCCCCCGCCAATGCCACCGCCGAGGAGGACGATGACGAGGCCGCCGCCGACGCCTTCATACGGTAGTTTGTCTTGCGGTTTTTGCTCCCCAGTGGCTTGCTTGCATCGCCTTTACAGACGGCCGCGGTGTAGTGGAGCCTCGTTCTGCAGATGAGATCTTGGATCCCGTCGTCCCCGGGGTTCTGTCGGGCATTTGGATGGTTTTTGGTAGTAGATAGGTCAAAGTGAGTAGGTTCTCCTGAGAGGGCGCAATTGGATCTTCACGGAAATTATGCTGAGAGGGGCACCATTCCCGCTGAGTAATTCTGGCTACGTGTGCATTGTTGAGTTAATTATGCTTGATTAGTTTGCAACTTATGGCATGAGTTGGTGTAGGCGTGTAGTACTTTTTTTTTATGGGAGGGAAGCACTACTTTTAGAGGGGCAAGGTCAATCAAACTTTAAATTTTCTCCAAGTACATGTCCAATAAACTAAAAAGCAAAGGAAATGACACCCTGTTCCTTCAATTTAAATTTGTTATGGAAATGCATACTAGCATGTTTGTATACTACTTCCTCCGTCCGGAAATACTTGTCACCAAAATAAATAAAAGGGGATGTATCTAGATGTATATTAGTTCTAGATACATCCATTTTTATCCATTTTGATGACAAGTATTTTTGGACGGAGGGAGTAGTAGAAATGTGCACGTGCATTTTGTACTCATTATTTATTGGTTGCTACTTTAATTGAGCAATTCAAATTGCATTAGCTCGGTTCACTATAATTAGGTGCTTAGCTTGCTGCCATCCTTCCTTCCTGTAGACTCGAATTTCACATTTCCTCCACTTTTCAGGTTTGACAAGATTACTTTTAGGAGGCCAGAGGAGGCTAATGATTCTGTGAAAGAAACTAGTTCATCTAAGGTTCAGATAATTGTCTTTGAAATAGAAGATCGTGAAATGATTGGTGGATCGGCATATGGTGGTCAAAAAGCAATTTGTTGTACATCAGATCTTGCAAAGTTGGGAGCTTGTGTTGAAGGCTCTGTCATCTACCGCCCATCGCAGGTGAATCCTGGCTGGCCACAGTTGTTTGTTGCTTCTTTTGATGGAAGTGATCTGATTGCAACGCTGCCTTCAAGGACCATTCCAGTAAAGAAAACTGGGATGTACAACATGTACTTTATACACTGTGACCCGGCACTTGCTGGACTGGAAATCGACGGGAAAACCATATGGAAAAATCCTACTGGCTACCTTCCAGGTCGGATGGCACCTCTTAAGAACTTTTTTGGGCTGATGTCATTTGCTTTCGTGATACTTGGTATCTACTGGTTCTATCAATACATGAAGTTCTGGCGAGAGGTTCTTCCACTTCAGAACTGTATTACTCTTGTTATTACATTGGGTATGCTTGAGATGGCGTTGTGGTATTTTGAATATGCTGAGTTCAATGAGACTGGAGTTCGGGCAAAGGCCATCACATTTTGGGCTGTAACATTTGGGACTATTAAAAGAACAGTGGCTCGTCTTATTATTCTCATTGTCTCGATGGGGTATGGAGTTGTGAGGCCTACTTTGGGTGGTCTGACATCGAAAGTGGTCATGCTTGGAGGAACATTCTTTGTAGCTACAGAAATTCTTGAGCTAGTGGAAAATCTAGGTACTGTGAATGATCTGTCTGGAAAAGCTCGGCTATTTTTGGTCTATCCAGTGGCTATCTTGGATGCTTCATTCATTGTTTGGATATTTATTTCTCTAGCCAAGACCCTTAGCCAACTTCAGGTGAGCAGAATCTCTTTTCTGCTCGTTATTCTCTATTATTTTGTTTGCAGTATCTGTTATGGTGTGCTATCCTTTTTTTTCTGTACCCAGTTTAATTTAAGGAAATGCACGGACCATTCATGATCTTTTTTGTTGTGTTCTTTATAGGCAAGAAGGTTGATGGCCAAACTTGACATTTATAGGAAATTCACTATTGCATTGGCTATTACTGTTCTGGTATCTATCGGCTGGATTGGCTATGAGGTATAGTGATGTATTAAAAATTATATTTGGATTCTGGATTGCCAAAATATTGTTTAGTCATTGTCTTCACCCTTTGTGGAGGGGGTATTCTTTCAAATCATACCCGTACCTTTCTATTTTTAAGAATCTGGCTTTTTTTTTTGTTCAGATGCAATGTACTACATCTCACTTGGTCATGCGTCTACTTTTTGTTCTTTGATAGCAGAATTGTAACTTTTTGCAGATTTACTTCAAATCGACAGATGTGTTCAATGAGCGGTGGCAGTATGCATGGATAATTCCTGCTTTCTGGCATGCCCTATCATTCTCACTTCTTTGCGTCATTTCCTACCTGTGGGCACCTTCTCAGAGCTCAATGAGGTATTATCCTACTCTTTTGGTGACTTCAACCTGGCTAATACATGGCCTTACTGTCTCATTGCGATTTCCTAGCAGTAGAATTGCAGTACCAATCATCTGTTCTACGAATATCAGGAAATTTGAGAGCATGCCATTAAGCTGTCTCTTCAGTCGTGCTACCATTTATTCTTGGGAAGTGTTGCCTGCTACTGCCATTTTGTCTTTTTTTTAGAAAAGGAGGATGACTCCCGGCCTCTGCATCTGGGCGATGCATACGGCCACTTTATTAATTATTCTCACAAGACCTTACAAAGTCATACAACAGTAAGACTAAAGCCGCCGTCTAAGCAACAAATGTCGCTACACCTATCCAGTTGATGAAGGGGCGCAGATAGCCTGGGCCTAATACCAAACAGACATCGCAGCCAAGCCTAACATCTAAGACCTGAGACCCCAACCTAGCCACTTGCCGGGTCTGGGGCACACACCGGTCCGGCGTGCTCTCAGAGGCCGCCGCCGCCAACTGCCACCGCTCCATCTTCAGAACTGTACTGATGCATCAACCTTGCTCGGTCTAGCTATCGTCGACGCCACCACGGTCGCGGTCGCCACTGATATACCTCAGCGCCATGCTGCCAAGTACCACCAGCCGACACAGCTTGAAGTCCTTGGAAGATCTGTCGTGCATAGCACCTGCCGACCAGGCATGACCAAGCGTAGCACCTGTCGGTCAGGCATGACTTGACATCTCCACTGAAGCTCCGTGCAAGACGAAGCCGCTCCACCTCCTGCCTCTGACTTCCAGCGCTGCTCCACAAACGATGCTCCCAAGAGAGAAACGACACCGCAGTGCCGCCATCGTCCGATCTGGAACACCAGATCCTAGGGTTTCCCCCGGAGCAGCACGAGTGGGTCGACAGTAGTTACACGACGATGCCTTCATCAAGGTAACGGCGTAGAACGTCGCCATCTCCTGCCATCGGCTCGGTTTTCACCGGCAACCATGTCTCCTCAACTCGCAACCGGGACTAGATGATGGATCTCGAGATCCGATCACCAAGCTTCTAGCCGGCCACCACCGACGAAGAAGATGACCACCACCACTGGCTACACCGGCCAGAACAGATCTGCCATGGGTGCCGCCAAGCAGTCCACCAGGCCCTCGACGCCGCCGCCGATCTAAAGCCAGATGACATGCCGCCGAAGAACGCATCGCGCCGCCGCCCGATCCAGGCCAGCCGCCGCAGCCGCCGCCCATGGCCCGAGGTAGGGCCGGCCGCCGCCGTCGTCGAAGCCAACGCCGTCGCATCTAGATCGGCCGCACCTCCACGCATGTTGGGGCCCCGTCACCCCTGAGATGCGGGAGGGAGGAAGAGCCCCCGCCACCGCCGTCGGCCTCCGGGCACAAGCCGGCGGCGTCCTCCGGCGGCGGCGGAAGGAGGGGAGGAAGATGGGCTAGGCCCGGCGGCAGCTAGGGTTGGGGAGCCCCCGAGTCGCCCGAGCGGGGGGCAGACGCGGGGGGCTGTTGCGGGGCCCGAGCTACTGCCATTTTGTCACAAATGCTAACGTGCAACCTCACAAAATGTTGACAGGACATTAATTTTAAAATTTCTCAAAACCTGCTATACATTGTACAATGAAATTACATTACAACTTATCTTTTTTTTCTCATGTAAACACTTGCTGCATCATGTAAGAATTTTGAGCTAACCAAAGTGCAATTTAGATCTTTGTGGATAGAAATGGATATGTTCTCTGAAGCTCTTGGGCTTTTCATTTCAGATTTACCAATGACGCAAGTGAAAAGTTTGATCGAGAGGACAGCCTGTCATTAATAAGGCCAAGGCCCATTGTTTCCAACAACGGGTGGAGCATAGCTTCGTCAACAGACGTCAAGGTGACGAAGAACACAGATAGTGTGACATCTTTTGACGAAGATGACGAAGAAAACAAAAGGGAGTAACGCATCTGATGAGGCCACCTCATCAGATCCTTTGAAGTGGATATGCTAGAACAATTTTGGTATTTAGCAGAGGGATCGGCCATGCTAATTCTAGTCGTTGGGATACGGTCCTTGGAAGGGTTTCTTCCTTGTTAAATCCTTCTCCATTGGTTTCTTCATACAGTGCATGCATCACTGTAAGGATGATTATATATGATAGGAACAGTTCATGTGTGGTATTACGGGGGATGTGTGGTGTATGATACTCCTCTTTGGTAGATCTCGTATTGTTTCTAGTTTATGTAACTATGAATGTTGTCAGTAGTACTGCTGCGAGTGCAATTATTTGTTGCTACAAATGTGTTGAAATTTCCCTTTTGGTTTCAGCATCCCAAGATTAGTCTAGTCGGGTTTTTTTTGCGAGGAGATTAGTATAGTCGTTGAAAGACTGAAACCTCGCAATTTTCAGATGTTTTACGCACAGCTGCAAAACCTCTACCTGCTGTTGAAGTTTGTGAACCTACATGTATAGCTTGTGGATTCAATTTGATCAGAAAAAAAATCATATATTTCTAGCACATACACTATTCGCTATACAAGTCCATGATTTTGTTTTATTGTGCAGCTCACGCTAAAACATACTAGTATTTCATCATGAAATTTTACAGAAATGTAGTACTCCCTCTGATCAAAAAATAAGCTGCATACATCCTTGTATACACGCATACGTTTTAAACTTCAAAGTATGGATGTTGATTTATTTTTTTCTTCTCCCAAAAACCAGTCTGCATGGAACCCGGGAGCAAGAAATCCGTACCCCCTTTTGAGTCTTGACTGCCCTTGAATCAGCTGTATAATAGTGGAATCCCAAAAGAAAAAAAAACGCACGAGCACAAGCACCCTTTGCGGCCGCGCAATAATAAGAGCCAAAAAGGGAAGATGCGCAATCGCAAAGCAGCAGCAGTAGACTGAGACTTGCATTCGGCATGGAGAATATACCCGGCCGCCGTGGCAAGGAATTTAGACCAAGCGACGAAGCCATCCCGGTCCTGCTTTCGGCGGGATCACAGTTGTGCTGCTCCAGACTCGCGACATCCTCAACGACGAGTGCGCCTCCACATCCACATGGCGCGCCCATAGCGGAGCGGAGGGAGGGCGGGGCGGGGCGGCCGTCGGCATCGATCACGGCAGGCACCACCTGTACGTGTTTGCGGTTGGAAAAGGCAGGGAGGATCCACGGACGACGGATCGGGGGCGCCTTCCCTCGCTTTCCCGGCCTCACGAGCTGCACGAGCGCGCGCACTGGCCGCACCATCGGACGCTGGAATTTTGGCACGCCTCACGGGCGCCCGCTGACTTCTCTCCGGCGCTCGTCGTCGCCCTGGCACCGAACACCACAGGGAAGTATCAATCTCAATCAAACCAAACCAAGCCAAACCAAATGGCATTCGCCTCGCCTCCCGGGTCGGTCAGAGCGAGCTTTCACCTGGCCTGGCGTCCGTGCTACTGGTAAAACCGGTAGAAAGATCAAGGCAGGGAGGTCGCCACCACGCCACGCCATGCCACCTCAGGGAGGTTTCCACGAGTCAGCCATCATCACAGCTTTGCTCGACAAAACCATCACATGCTGCCAATGCTTTCCTATATATCAAGAACTAAAACGTGCTCCCCACGTTCCTAGATACAAGCCTTTCTTAGAGACTTCAACATAAACCACATACACCCTCCCCAAAAAAATAAATTATAAACCACATACGGATGTATACAGGCATTAGATTCATTCATTTTGCTCCCTATGTAGTCCATATTATAGAATCTCTAAAACAAACAACTTATATTTAGGAACGGAGGGAGTAGCACAATACGTACATTGTAGCGCACCTGCTTGTTCGCTTGAGAATGAGAATAATTCGGCTCTGCCTTGCCGGAACTGCCAATTGGGTTGGATGTTTGTTAGGGTCCCTTGCTTGCTGTTACGTGATGCGGCATCGGTTATGCGGTTAGCATGTGCTGGATTTGTTCCAACGACACAGCAGGGGAGGGAATGATTGGCTGCTTATTATGATGATGACGACGATGCAATCAGTGTCCCTTGTGCCGGCCTCTGTATTCGGCAATGTTGGGTCGGGTTGTAATAA
Source organism: Triticum dicoccoides (assembly GCF_002162155.2). Taxonomy (NCBI): domain Eukaryota; kingdom Viridiplantae; phylum Streptophyta; class Magnoliopsida; order Poales; family Poaceae; genus Triticum; species Triticum dicoccoides. Next base: position 400,330,175 of record NC_041389.1, read on the forward strand.
TGCTATTTAAGCTGTGAGCTGTATGCATGGCAACAAATGTCTCTCATTGCTTCTCGCTCAACTGTATTCTCGTTATGAACCCTTCCGCTCACACTTGGGTAGTAGTACTACCCAAAGAGTGACATTACCTCATTCTTACCAATATTCGCATGTTTATTCTGGAAGATATAGCTTTTCTTTTCTTTTCCTTTCAGAGCACCTGTAATGTACTCCCTCCGTAAAGAAAATATAAGAGCATTTAGAACACTACAGTAGTGATCTAAATGCTCTTATATTTCTTTACAGAGGGAGTACTTAATTTGTGATAGCAGGTACTTCCTCTGTAAACTAAGATAAGATCTTTTAAGTAGTGATCTACAAGATCTTAGTTTACAGAGGGAGTAACAGCCAGGAACGATGAATTATGTGATAAATTTTATGAAAGGTTTAATAGAAATAGCAGAATCTGAATATTATTACTATTATTCTGGCCTCTTTTCTATCACCTTCTATTTCTATTTGCTTTTCTATGATCAAGCACTAGTAGGGACAAATGCATGATGAGCATATTATGGTTGCACCACTGGTTAACAGGGCCTTCTTTTCTATGTAATGAAATACCAGCCCAAATCAAAACTCTGATACTCTAGCCTCTACTGCCGAGGGCAACAAGATGATACATTGATCAATCAATTTGCTGCCATCTGCTAGAGCATAGGGTTTATTTACCAATAATTCAAGACAGGGGAGTATTTAGATATTCGTATTTCACTTGAAAAGGGACCTGGGGTGGAAACCTCAACACTGAAACTTAAGGCAAGAACTTGATCCTACATAATATAAAATTGCAGCACAAGTAGCACAGCTGATTTTATATCTATAATCTACCAAGTGCAATCTTTGTATATATATTTGATTCAACCAAGAACAAGACAGGACACCCAGCTAAAGGTCAAACCAAGACCAGGAAATTACAACTTACAACTATGCGACATTACTAAAAGAACATTCCTATATGAACATGCTGCTACACAAAATTACAACAACACTTAAACAAATGAACAAGATCGCCAACAGAGGAAGAAACACCCAAGACTTTTGATAGCGTCAATATGATCCTGATTCTGTTTCAGATTACCTCTAGTAGAAGAAATCATCACCAACTACACCCTTCAGTCTCAGGAGAGTGAAACAAAATACATACCCGACTGCCTGCACTGGCTTCACCGAAGAATTAAAGAATGCTCGGCAACAACACCCAACCAAGTGATACAGCTACTGCAAGCTTCAAGCAATCTCTCATCCATGGGATCTCCTCCTATTATGCGGTGGAGGTGGAGACCCCTCGAAGAAATCCGTCACGGATATCTCAAGGTCCTCAACTGTGTATTTGATGTACAACTCTGGATGCCTCCCGTTCTCAATATGATGCCGGAATCGACCAAGGAAGGACCGATATGCTGGGAGCAGCTTCTCTGCTATTGAGATCCTAAGTTCTTCTTTCAGCTGTGTGTCAGGCACATACCACCCAGACTGAGCCCTATGTGCCTCCTCGAACGCAGCATTGAAAGACTTGAAGCGCTCCCGAAGTGCTGATTTGGATATTCCTGATGAAAAGCCACCGCTGACATGGAGACCCTCGTCTCTTAGACAATTCAGGATCTTAAGCCATGCACTGCGCTGGTAAGCTGTGGCTGCCAACCGGAACTTACCTGTGAGCCGCTTTAGGTACACATCGCCAATGAGTCCCCGGAGCTCAGGCGAGTCCTTTACCTTGTGCACGATATAGTGCACATTGTTCATTAGGAACAAGTGAGAGAGTGCCGGGTCCTTGTAGAGTGATGCCTTGCCTTCAAGGTTGTGTTCAAGAACCACAATAGTCCAGATAAGATGAGCAGAAAGTGGTAACTGGCTGTCAGGATCAGGAAGGTCCAGATCAGGAAATGACGGTGTGAGCTCATTGCCATCGGCAGGAACACGCGAGCTAGCTGATGGCCGTGACACGATCAGCTCAGAAAGTGTCGTCTTGTAGTCGGAAATGAGGACAATGTAATTCATCACATAGCGAGTAAGGGGATGGATGGTGCCGCCGGGCACTGGAGTCTTGGAGGGGTCACGGAGAACGGCGTTCTCGAACTCAGAGAGTACCCCACGGACAGCATCAGCCAGACGCGCCCTGATCTCGGTAGTCTGTACATATATGGGTTCCCCGGCCTTGGAGGCGGCGAAGATATCGGAGACATCAGGCAGCAGATCGACCAGTGCATCGTGCAGATCAATGATCTTGAAGAGCTTCTCTGGCGAGCGGCGGCCGATGCTGATGGCCTCGGCAAAGCCAAAGAGCTGCAGCGCGGCGCCCTTGACGGTTTCGACGAAGGGTGCGGCGGGCGTCGTGGTGGGAGCGGGGGTGGCGATGGTGGGGTTGGAGAGGGGAAGGTCGTGGAAGATGAGGAAGCAAAGGCGGCGCTCGCTGGCGAAAACGCCGCGGACGGCGGCGCGGGCTGCGCGGATCCAGCGGCGGATCTTGACCTCGAGGGCGTCCCACTCGAGCCGCTGGACGTCGCCGATGGTAAGCTTCTCGACGCCGAGGCGGCGCAGGGCGGAGTCGACGGCCGGCTTGCGGACGGAGGCGTAGACCTGGACGCACTCGCGGTCGTAGCCGGCGGCGGCCATGCGGGAGGCGATGGCGTTGAGGTCGTTGACGGCTTCGGGCGGGAGGAGGTCGATCTCGCGGATGCTGCGCATGGAGCGGTAGCTGCTGCGGCGGCCGACGGAGGACTCGACGGACTCGTCGTCCACCGGCGGCGCGTCGCCGACGTCGGAGAAGCTGGAGCGGTCGCTGCACATGGAGAGGGAGCTGAGGTCGGCGAGCACCTCGATCTCGAGGTCGACCGCGCGCGACGCCAGCACGTGGCGGAACTCGTCCTCGAGCCGCGCCATGGCGACCTGGACGGCGCCGGAGGCCCCCGCCGAGGAGGTGCGGCGCGGGCTGCCGGGGGACGGCGGCGCGAGGCGGCGGAGGTCGTCCACCGCCTGGAGGAAGCGCTCGGCCTCCGCCCGGTCCCCGCCGCCGTCGAACAGCATCTGGTCCTCCCCGCCGCCCCCGCCCCCGCCGCCCGCGGGCGCGGACGCCGTGGAGTCCCAGCGCCTCACCACCCTCTCCGCCCTCTCCAGCTCCGCCGCGGCGGATCCGTCCATGCTTCGCCCCCTCCGGTCCTCCTCTCCGCAGCACACGGCAGCAACCCCGGCCAGCCGCGCGATAAACCGATACCAATAGACGGGAGGGAGGGAGGCGCAGCTCCGGCTTGAGTCGGGGAGGCGGAGCCGGCTTCGTGGAGCGGCGGGAAGCAAACAACCGGCGGCGATGAGGCTGCTGTCTTGGCTCTGCGCTGTGCTCTCTCTGCTCTCTCTCTCTGCTCTCGTCTCTGGTTAGTCCAGCGAGGGGAGACCGGCCGATTTCTCGCTCTGCTTTGCTTTGGTCGTTCGGGCTCCCTCCCCTCGCGATAATTATTGCGCGGATTAGCCCAAGGCGAATCAGATTTTCTTTTCGGAAATGTTAACGCCCGCACGTGTGGGCGTTTGCACATCGTCCACAGACCTCCATCATCATTCATTTTACCACGTATGAACAGATGACATCAGCAGAATTTTTTTTGATTTTCGGCTTAAAAATGTTGTATCTCCTAAATAAAAAAGCGAACTAAAAATCCGTTTTCACCATTAAATCCGTCTCGACGAGATCTTCAAAACTAGACCCCATGTTGATATGTTTGGACAAAAATTTTTTTTTGCCAGAAGTTACCACGATGTTTACACTGCAGTTGTCATAGGGCTTAAACTAAAGTTGCCATGTGGCAATTTTAGTTTGTAGATCATGGCAATTTTAGTATTTTGATGATGGCAACTCCAGTACTGTGACCATGAAAATTATTTTTTATATGAACCATGGCAATTTTACGCGCATGTATCATGGCAATTTTAGTTTATGGTTCATGGCAAGTCTAGTTTCTTAATTCCCCGTTTTATAAATGTTAAAATTTACTTTTAAATGTAGAAGGAAATAGCTGAAACGTATCATGGCAACTTCAGTGTAAACATCATGGCAATTCATATGCAATAGACATGGCAACTTTTAATCCAAAAAAAATTTCATCGAAACATATCAACATGGGATCTAGTTTAGAAGATCTCATCGCGAGGAATTTAATGGTGAAAACGGATTTTCAATCGGATTTTTCGTTTAAGAGATAAAACATTTTAAAAACTGAAAATCCAAAAAGATTCCTACATGCATGCATGCGATGACGTGACAATCTGTTTACATTAGAGACATGTGGTGCGTCTCCCTTCCTGCCACACGTGTGGCAGTTAGCGCGACCCATTTTTCTTCCTCCGTTCCAAAACAAAGCCTTGATGGACGATGACGAAAATGAGTTGATTGCCGGGCCCACCTGCCAGAGGCGCATCGAACATGGGAGAGCGATCTACGAGTGCCCCACCAGCCGGTCGGCATTCGGCTGATGCACTTTTTCTTTTCTTTTAAAGATAAAGAAAACTTTCAATTTATTCCCCCAAGACAGTGCAAATATCATTCGAAACAAAAGTCCAGGACCATAGGCTACCTAGTGACGACTTGAAATAGGCTTTCGCTCCGCTATGTTAATATAGCAACGACCCAATACAACAGCTTAAGCAATGTTGTGGCAACCCAAACACGCCAAAAAAAGACAAGAGAAAAATAAGAGAAATAATGCCAACATGCCGGATCTACGAAAGCGATGGGATCCTGCAACCGTTGCGCTCAACGGAGACTTCCACCATGCTTCAATGCCATAGAATTGCCGTGTATCAAGCAACACCTTCAAGAAGGATTGTGATGATGAAGACGTTGTTGCTCGGATGAATCTTAGCATTTCTCCCGGTACACGGAGGGGAGTGGGGGAAAGGTCCACACGACACCCTTCAAGAAGGATGGCGGCACCCACATGCGGCACCGCGTTGGTGCCGGCGAGACCCGACAGAGATTTCTCCCGACCCCTCGCACCCACAACTCAGGACCAATCGTCTGCTCCACCACCTTCGCCGCCCACCAACATGCGCCAACACAGTCAAGAGAACCTCACCGCCGTCTCACCACGGTAAACGTTGTGAGGCCGATCGGACCAAAATGAATCACCCATAGATAGGGGCATGCAGTACCATAGCCACGTGGGAGGGAACAACCTCCACCGGCTCAGGCGGTAGCAGACCGGATGCAGTAGCGGGAGCACACCTGGCCAATTGCCCGTTCGGGACTAGATTGGGCCTATGAAGCTCCTGCCGCCGTGCTGCAGCAGATGCTACACAATAGCCGCCGCCCCCATCGTGAAGTGCTCACCGGACCAGCCAGAGATGACCCGTCGCAGCCCTAGCCGGCCCATCCTGACCCAGATCGGCCCCAAAGGGGCTCAGATCTGGGCTTGCAGAGCGCCGCCGGTCCCTGCCCGCCCGAAGCCACCATCGTCGCCTCGTCGCCATCCAGGCCCGCTCGCCCAAGTCATGGGCCTGCGTCGGGGAAGGGAAGGGGCCGCCACCGCCAGCCACACCATGGCGCTGCATGGGCAACGCCTGATCGCACCCACCGGTGGCAGTGGCAAGAGGGAGGGGCGCAAGGAGCTCGGAGAGTGCTACTTGTGAGCTGCGTTAGGATTTCCCGAAGAGGAGGGGATGGTGTGGTACAGTAGAGATAAGTATTTCCCTAGGCTAGAAACCAAGGTTATCAATCCAGTAGGAGAACCACGCAACACCTCGTTAGCAGCACCTACACACAAAATAATAAATCATTGCACCCGTTGTCAATCCCTTGACGGTTACTTGCAAGGATCAAATCTCGTAGTGATAGATAGATAAATAAAACACAAAATAAAATAACGTAAATAAAAGTGCAGCAATATAATTTTGGATTTTGATATATGATGTATGATTTAAATAGACCCCGGGGCCATAGTTTTCACTAAATGCTTCTCTTTCAAAAATAACGTATGACGGGTAAACAAATTACTAATGGGAAATTGATAGAAAAGCGAATAATCATGATGATATCTAAGGCAATGATCATGTATATAGGAATCACATCCGAGACAAGTAAACTGACTCCTGCGTGCATCTACTACTATTACTCTACACATCAACCGCTATCCAGCATGCATCTAGAGTATTAAGTTCATAAAGAACGGAATAATTCCTTAAGCAAGATGACATGATATAGACAAAGTAAACTCATGCATGAATAAAACCCATTTATGTATCCTTAATGGCAACGATGCAAATACGTGTCATGTCCCTTTCTGTCACTTGGATTGAGCACCGTAAGATCGAACCCATCACAAATCACCTCTCTCATTGCAAGAAAAATCAATCTAGTTAGCCAAACCAAATCAATAGATCGAAGAGAAATAATAATCATGCATAAAAGAGTTCAGAGAAGACTCAAATAATATTCATAAATAATCTGATCATAAACTGAAAATTCATCAGATCCCGACAAACAAACCGCAAAAAGTGATTATATCGAATAGAACTCCAAGAACATCAAGAAGAACATTGTATTGAAGATCAAAGAGAGAGAAGAAACCATCTAACTACTAACTATGGACCCGTAGTCAGCGGTAAACTACTCACGCTTCATCGAAGGGGTAGCAAGGTTGATGTAGTTCCCCTTCGTGGTTGATTCCTCCTCCGGTAGAGTGCCAAAAAAGGCCCCCAAGTGGGATCTCTCGAGAATAGAAGCTTGCAGCAATAGAAAAGGGTTTCCAATAGCTCTCTGATGGTTTCCAGATTTTAGAGAATTTATAGAGGCGGAATTAGGTCAAAAGGCGGAACATGGCCCCCTACAAGCCACCAGGGTGCACCTACCCCACTAGGCGTGCCCTGGTGCCCTGTGGGCACCTCCTTCATCTCCTGGTCTCCTCCCGAACCTTCCAAGGTCTCTTTTGTCCAGAAAAAAATCTCCAAATAGTTTCGTGGCAATTGGACTTCATTTGGTATTGATATTCCGGAAAACCAAAAAGAGGCAAAAAACAACAACTGGGTCTGGGCACTAAGTTAATAGGTTAGTCCCAAAAAAAGATACATAATTGCTTTTAATTGCATATAAAACATCAAAGGTTGATACTATAATAGCATGGAACAATCAAACAATATAGATACGTTGGATACATATCAGAGAGGTGGGGGAGAGGGAGGCCACTCCAGTCGCCTCGCTTGGGGAGGCGATGCGGAGGTACGCACGGGGGGAGGGGGGTCTCTGTGCGGAGGCTACCTAGTGATGACTACAAACACTAGAGCAATCTGAAGGTGTGTTGTTGTCCATCATTGAAGTTGGATGAAAGTGCAACTATCCCTAGGTGGTTTTGGTAATTCCTAACAACATATAGCTCATTGGGCTAATACTATTCCAAGACAAATATTTCAGGAAAAGCTCAATGAATGGCATGGCATGGATGAGGAAAGTGGATCCCTCAAAATACTAAGGATAAAAGGATTGGCTCAAGCTCAAAAGCTCAAGACTCTACATTTTATATTTTAGTGATCCAAGATCACATTGAGTCTATAGGAAAAGCCAATACTATCAAGGAGGGATGAAGTGTTGCTTAATGAGTTTCTTGCTCCACAGTGCTTAGTGATATGCTCCAAAAACCCTCAACTACTTTCTCATATCCACATATGACCCAAACCAAAAGTCAAACTCGACCACACCGATTCTTTCTATCTGGCACCACCGAGTTTAGATGTCATAGCCACTGCCACAAATCCTAGGCAAATCGGTCTCACCGATAGGGATCTCGGTCTCACCGAGATGGGATTGTAATCTCTCTGTTTCCCTTCGTAACTTTTCGGTCTAACCGAAGTGAGCGATCGGTCCCACCGAGATTGCAATGTAAACTCTCTGTTTCCTTTTTGTAACATTTTGGTCTCACCGAAATGAGTGAATCAGTCCCACCGAGTTTACCTGACCAACTCTCTGCTTAGCTTATTACCAAAATCGGTCTCACCGAGTTTGTGTAATCGGTCTCACCGAGATTACATTATGCCCTAACCCTAACCATATCGGTCCTACCGAGTTGCATGTCGGTCCCACCGAAAACCCTAACGGTCACTAGGTTTACTAAATCGGTCCGACCGAGTTTGTTGATTCGGTCCCACCGAGATTGGTAAATTGTGTGTAACAGTTAGATTTTATGTGGAGGCTATATATACCCCTCCACCTCCTCTTCATTTGTAGAGAGCCATCAGAACAAACCTACACTTCCAACTTACCATTTTCTGAGAGAGAACCACCTACTCATGTGTTGAGGCCAAGATATTCCATTCCTACCATATGAATCTTGATCTCTAGCCTTCCCCAAGTTGCTTTCCACTCAAATCTTCTTTCCACCAAATCCAAATCCTGTGAGAGAGAGTTGAATGTTGGGGAGACTATCATTTGAAGCACAAGAGCAAGGAGTTCATCATCAACGCACCATTTGTTACTTCTTGGAGAGTGGTGTCTCCTAAATTGGCTAGGTGCCACTTAGGAGCCTCCGACAAGATTGTGGAGTTGAACCAAGGAGTTTGTAAGGGCAAGGAGATCGCCTACTTCGTGAAGATCTACCTCTAGTGAGGCAAGTCCTTCGTGGGCGACGACCATGGTGGGATAGACAAGGTTGCTTATTCGTGGACCCTTCTTGGGTGGAGCCCTTCGTGGAATCGCGCAACCATTACCCTTCGTGGGTTGAAGTATCCATCAACATGGATGTATGATAGCACCACCTATCGGAACCACGACAAAAACATCCGTGTCTCCAATTGCATTTGAATCCTCCAAACCCTTCCCTTTACATTCTTGCAAGTTGCATGCTTTACTTTCCGCTGCCCATATACTCTTTGCATGCTTGCTTGAATTGTGTGAAGATTGCTTGACTTGTGCTAAGATAGTTAAAAACTGCCAAAGACTAAAATTGGAAAAAGGTTAAGTTTTTAATTGGTCAAGTAGTCTAATCACCCCCCTCTAGACATACTTCAAGATCCTACAAGTGGTATCAGAGCTTTGGTCTCCATTTGCTTTGATTTCCATAGCTTTTGGTGGTCATAGCCTTGGTTTCACAACCTAGGAGAGTATGGTGTCTAGCGAGGGAAATTATCACCGTAGAGGTCCTTACTTTGATGGTACTAATTTTGCTAGTTGGAAGTATAAGATGAAAATGCATATTCTCGGACATAATCCCGCCGTTTGGGCTATTGTGTGTATTGGCTTGCAAGGTGAATTCTTTGATGAGAGAGAACCAAACCGTGAAGCTAGCGCAGATGAGTTGAAGATGCTGCAATACAACGCTCAAGCTTGTGATATCCTCTTCAAAGGATTGTGCCCCGAAGAATTCAACAAAATCAGTCATATTGAGAATGCAAAGGAAATTTGGGATACTTTGATTGATATGCATGAAGGTACCGACTCCGTCAAGGAATCCAAATTGGATGTGCTCCAAAGTCAACTTGACAAGTTCAAAATGAAGGATGGTGAAGGTGTCGCTGAAATGTACTCTAGGCTTGCTCTTATCACAAATGAGATTACGGGATTAGGAAGTGAAGAGATGACCGACAGATTCATCATCAAGAAGATCCTAAGAGCATTGGATGGAAAATATGATACCATGTGCACATTGATCCAAATGATGCCAAACTACAAGAATCTCAAGCCAACGGAAGTCACTGGAAGAATTGTTGCTCATGAGATGTCACTCAAGGATAAGGAGGAACTTCACAACAAGTCAAGTGGTGCTTACAAAGCCTCATGTGAAGCCCCCACATCATCAAGTGAGAAACAAACCTTCAATGAAGAATTGAGCTTAATGGTGAAGAACTTCAACAAATTCTACAAGAGTAGAAGCAAAGAGAGAAGCTCTAAGTCAAGGTCCTACAATGACAAAAGATCTTCTAGTCGAGAGCGCAATTGCTACAATTGTGGGAGACCCGGACACTATTCCAATGAGTGTACGGCACCCTACAAAAGAAGAGAAGATTCTCCCAAGAAAGGAAGTAGAAGAGAAGAATCACCGCCAAGAGAGAGGAGGAGTAGAGATGATCGTTATGAACGAAGAACATCCCGGAGAAGCAAGGATTCGGAAAGGAAGGACAAGTCATCAAGGAGCTACACAAAACAAATACATCAAGCTCATGTTGGTGAATGGGTATCCCGTTCCGACTCTGAACATCACTCCGAGAGAAGTTATCACTCTGACTCCGAACATACTCAAGATGAAGGTTTTGCCGGTCTAGCACTTGTGTCAACCAACTCCTATGACGTATTTGATTCACCAAATTAAGGACTTGGAAGATGCTTCATGGCTAAAGGCCCTAAGGTAACACACCCCGAGTATGTTGATTTCAATAGTGATGAAGATGACTTGTTAGGTGATGATGATTTACTTGTAGACAACTCTAGTGATGAATACTATGATGAAACGTCAATTAATCATGCTAATCAAGATAAAACGAATGACAATGATAAGGAGAAGATTGAGTTTCTAACGAAAGAACTAAACACTCTTAAGTTAGCTCAAGAAACTATCTTAGAAGATCATCGAGAACTTTTAAGGGCTCATGATAAGTTACGCTTTGAAAAGCTCAACCTTGAGCAAGAGCATGAGTTCTTAAAGGCAATCAATGATGATCTCCGTAAGAAAAGTTCTTCTTACATTGCCAAGCGTTTACTCTTATCTACTTACATGCCTCAAGTCAAGTCCATTAACAAAAACAAGAAAGATTCTTCCTCTAGTAGTAACAATCATCATGTTAAATCCAATATTGTTGCTTCTAGTAGTTCTGTTGATTCCACTAGTGATTCTCTTAGCCAAGTTACACTTGAGCAAGAAAATAGCTTATTGAAGGGAATTATAGAGAAAGGTGTTTACAAGAGCCTTGCCGGGAGTAAGCAATTCGAGGAAATTGTACGCAAGCAAGGAAGGCACCGGAAGAACCAAGGTGTTGGTTTTGAACGAAAGTTCAATGCCAATGGAGTTGAGTGGGAAGAAGATCAATATCCCAAGACGAAGTTTGTTCCTCAACAAGAGAAGTACTATCCTACTTCCTTCAAGGGAACACAAGCTCAAGATGATCTTCCACCACAAGACCACAAGCAAAAAGGCAAGGACAAGCTTCAAGAGGAGATTGATGCATTTGAAGAAGCTCCTAAGGCCTTGGTAAAGTGGGTTCCCAAGACTACGTCAAGTTCTACTTCATCAAGTACGACTACAACTCCAAGGATTCCCATCAAGATGATGTGGATCCCGAAGAAGAAGAACTAGAGAGTTCTTGAGGGTGACTCTGCCAACATTCTTCACTCATATCATTATGGCAAGGACAAGTGCAATCAACTTCCACATCTTGCACAAGTTTAAGGAGTCACAAACCCTCTTGTTGGTAAGACAAGGGACAAGGTAACCTAATGCTTTCATGGACATCATCTTGTGTATGCATCAATCTATGTCTATGGATATCCTTGTTTGTTCCTTGTGGGACTAATTCGTGTAGGTATTGAAAGTGCAACTCACTCCAAAGGATTGCTCCAAATGATCTTCATCAACATTGAGCATCCACATCTTCAACACCTACATGAAGTCATCATCGACAAAACCCAAGGTTAGTTCATCCCTCTAAGGGGGATCTCACACCTAGGGGGAGCTTAACTCTAAAACTGAGTCAAAGCAACTCTAATGGTGTGAACACATCAATGCATTATGTAAAAGTGGTAACCCCACTTGAGCTTAAACGATGAGTATGGCCTATGATCAAATGTTCTCATTTGACTCATAAGTCAATATACTCATATATAGATGACCTAGTCATCGCCAATTGTTTGGTAGATGCTAGAATTGGTTGTGCATGCTTTGCCACATATTTCATTTGCCATTTTATTGTGTGAGCATGTTGGTTGCATATTTAACTCATTCGAGGACATCCACTTGTTGCTTTGATTGATTGGTTTATTTTTCTTTTGCCAAGTGGATGAACAAGAATGCCTAAGAACCTTCTCTAGCTATCTATGCTTTTCTTGTCTCAAACTCTATTCATGCTACATCACAAAATTTGATCAAGTCAGATTCGAACCACTCTGTGTGAGGAGCACTCGGAGTCCCTGATTCGTCATGGACTCAAACTTCCAAAACTTCTTTGTGCATTTCGGTCTGACCGATTCTTCCATTTCGGTCATACCGAGATCACTAAGTCGATCTAGGTTTTCAATCTTGGTGCAACTGTTTTGAACTTTTCGGTCTCACCGAGTTGCTGTAACTGTCAACAGTTATGCATCTCGGTGCCACCGAGTTGTTCCACTCGGTCACACCGACATGGTCGGGCTATATATACTCACAGGCAAAATTTGGAAATCTGTCTCCAAACCCCTTCGCCGCGCATAGCTCGCTCTGCCTCCAAGGTCTACGGATCGTCGAATTCGTCGCCAGCCGCCTCCTGTCGCTGGTCTCCGCCGCCGTCAACGGAATTCAACCCCGCCGTTGCCGCTGTAGCGAGTTCATTGCCAAGCTAGGGTATGGACTCGATCACAGTGCTATCCCGTATGATTCCTAGCACATTGTGTTCATCATGACTCTTGCCACGATTGAAACGATTCTATCCACTCAAAACAATCCTTAGATTAGATGTGATTTGGAAATTTAGGGTTAGGTTTCCGCCGAAACCATCTCGGACCCACCGAGTTGTAGAACTCGGTTCCACCGATTCGGCTAAGGCCATTGCACAAGTGATTCTCGGTCTGACTGAGAATTACAAATCGGTGTGACCGAGTTCAGGACTCTGTGAAACCCTAGCAGTCTCGGTGCCACCGAACTGTGACTCGGTCTCACCGAGTTCACTAGTTTAGGTTCCAAAAGCTGCTTCGGTATCACAGAGTTTACAAATCGGTTGATCCGAAATGCTTTCTGTGGAAAACTAAAACTAAGTTTTTGAATCATTCTTTTGCAAAAACCTCTGTATTTTGTGATGCTCATCTATTCTATCTCATCTATAACTATTCACAGGGTCAGCAGTCAGTGTTTGCAGTATGTCAGACCAAAGTGACAGCCAGAATCAGTCAGAAGAGCATATTCACATGAGTGAGGGCACTAGTCCCTCTAGTAGCTCAGATTATGGCAGCAGGAGCACCCCAAGCAACTTGCCCAAAGCTGCCACCAGGGCCAGAAAGAAGAGAACGTCAGACTCTGAGGATGAAAACTATGTGACAGTTGGGGATGAGGCCACTTCTAAGAAGAAAGTGCTCAGAAAGGAGTATGGCACAGCTGCAACCACTAAGCCTGGTATGAAGATCAAGGTGCCTGCAAAGAGGACTCCCATGTCCAAAGCCAGAGCCTCTACTCAAGTCCAAGAGACATCTGATCCCAAAGAGGCTGCTGCAAAAGGGAAGAAGAGGAAGGAAAGGGTCAAGAAGACCATAGCCAGAGTTGTTGGACAACCTTCCATGATGGAAGAGGAGGAAGAAAAAGAGGTTGCTGCACCAGCACCCAAGGCTCAAAAGCTTATGGGTGATGCTATAAGGTCAGGGGCTGCATCATCAAAGCCCAAAGAAGCATCCAAAGCTGCCTCCAAGCCCAAGATTGCACCTAAGAGGAATACCAGGAGCATACCAGCTGCTGAGAAGAAAAAGGACCCAGTGCCTGAAGTTGCTGCTGAAGAAGAAGTTCAAGTTCATGAGCCTCATAGTTAAGACTATCAAGAGGACAACAGCAGACCAGAAGAGAAGTTGTGGGTATGCCCCACAAATCCAGGAGCTGATTAACTTGAAGATGGGCACATGCACATACCAGTTGGATAAGGAACACTTTGCTATCTATCCAGATTTTGAGGACAACGAAGTAGTGATGAATGAGGATGAACCATCTTTAGTGCAAGCACAGGAGAAGAAGGAGAAGGCAAGGACAGAGAAGGCTACCAAGATGCCAACAATGGAAGACGCATCTCAGTACTTTTTGAAGAGCAAACAAGATCAACTAGGCTACTTGATTGCATCCATCTGAGGATTGAGAAAGGGCTGGCCACCTTGACTCAAAACCAGGAGAGCCTGGAGAGGATCATGGAGTAGAAGTTCTATGACTTGGACGTGAAAGTAATTGAGATCCAGTCTGTTGTTGAGCAGCTTCAGGATGATATGCAGGAGAGGAAGGGCAAGACAACCACAGATGCATTTGCGAGAGTGCCTAGAGCTTAGAGATCAGCTGTAGTGCCAGTGATAGACACCAGAGCCACTTCATCTGCACCAGCTACAGGTCCTACAGCTCCAGTGCAACCAGCTTCAGCACCTACACCTCCAGCTCCATCCACATCGACTGAAGCTTTCGTCCTTGGCGTCATCTCTACACCACCACACCAAGACCAAGCCCGAGAGACAATCTAGCACTATGCATTTTCTATGAACTTTTTGGTAACTTGTTGCCAAAGGGGGAGAAAAATGTATAGATCATAGGCTTCGAGAGAGAGAGAGAGAGTTTGCTTTTGTTCTCTCTTGTTTTGGTGGTTGGACTTCATTTGTTTTTGCTTGCTTGAGATACTACGTTATTGCATGTGTGATACATTGATGATCATGTGTTTGATCATAAGCTACACTTATGCTTGTTGGATGACATTATCCCATTTATCTCTATATGATCATTCACTTTGCTTGGTGATGAGTGCATGTATTCAATCTTTATTATTTTGAGCGCTCCACCAAGATGTATGTGACATGGAAGAGTAACCCATGAACCTAACTCCTTGTGCATTTGCAGTCCAAAGCAAATCTTAAATTATGCACAAATTTAGGGGGAGCTCTTGCTTGTCACATACTTCTCAAAGCGACAATGTTTTTCAATCTTATTATCATTTATCGAAGCTTTGATCTATATGTTGTCATCAATTACCAAAAAGGGGGAGATTGAAAGTGCAACTATCCCTAGGTGGTTTTGGTAATTCCTAACAACATATAGCTCATTGGGCTAATACTATTCCAAGACAAGTATTTCAGGAAAAGCTCAATGAATGGCATGGCATGGATGAGGAAAGTGGATCCCTCAAAATACTAAGGATAAAAGGATTGGCTCAAGCTCAAAAGCTCAAGACTCTACATTTTATATTTTAGTGATCCAAGATCACACTGAGTCTATAGGAAAAGCCAATACTATCAAGGAGGGATGAGGTGTTGCTTAATGAGTTTCTTGCTCCATAGTGCTTAGTGATATGCTCATAAAACCCTCAACTACTTTCTCATATCCACATATGACCCAAACCAAAAGTCAAACTCGGCCCCACCGATTCTTTCTATCTGGCGCCACCGAGTTCAGATATCATAGCCACTGCCACAAACCCTAGGCAAATCGGTCTCACCGATAGGGATCTCGGTCTCATCGAGATGGGATTGTAATCTCTCTGTTTCCCTTCATAACGTTTCGGTCTAACTGAAGTGAGCGATCGGTCCCACCGAGTTGCAATGTAAACTCTCCATTTCCTTTTTGTAACATTTCGGTCTCACCGAAATGAGCGAATCGGTCCCACCGAGTTTACCTGACCAACTCTTTGGTTAGCTTATTACCAAAATCGGTCTCACCGAGTTTGTGTAATCGGTCTCACCGAGATTACGTTATGCCCTAACCCTAACCATATCGGTCCTATCGAGTTGCATGTCGGTCCCACCGAAAACCCTAATGGTCACTAGGTTTACTAAATCGGTTCGACCGAGTTTGTTGATTCGGTCCCACCGAGATTGGTAAATTGTGTGTAATGGTTAGATTTTTTGTGGAGGCTATATATACCCCTCCACCTCCTCTTCATTCATAGAGAGAGCCATCAGAACAAACCTACATTTCCAACTTACCATTTCTGAGAGAGAACCACCTACTCATGTGTTGAGGCCAAGATATTCCATTCCTACCATATGAATCTTGATCTCTAGCCTTCCCCAAGTTGCTTTCCACTCAAATCTTCTTTCCACCAAATCAAAATCCTATGAGAGAGAGTTGAATGTTGGGGAGACTATCATTTGAAGCACAAGATCAAGGAGTTCATCATCAACACACCATTTGTTACTTCTTGGAGAGTGGTGTCTCCTAGATTGGCTAGGTGTCACTTGGGAGCCTCCGACAAGATTGTGGAGTTGAACCAAGGAGTTTGTAAGGGCAAGGAGATCGCCTACTTCCTGAAGATCTACCGCTAGTGAGGCAAGTCCTTCGTGGGGACGGCCATGGTGGGATAGACAAGGTTGCTTCTTCGTGGACCCTTCTTGGGTGGAGCCCTCCGTGGACTCGCGCAACCGTTACCCTTCGTGGGTTAAAGTCTCCATCAACGTGGATGTACGATAGCACCACCTATCGGAACCACGACAAAAACATCCATGTCTCCAATTGCATTTGAATCCTCCAAACCCTTCCCTTTACATTCTTGCAAGTTGCATGCTTTACTTTCCGCTGCCCATATACTCTTTGCATGCTTGCTTGAATTGTGTAAAGATTTCTTGACTTGTGCTAAGATAGTTAAAAACTGCCAAAGACTAAAATTGGGAAAAGGTTAAGTTTTTAATTGGTCAAGTAGTATAATCACCCCCCTCTAGACATACTTCAAGATCCTACATTGGACGAACCTTTTGTACTTGTTAGTCAAAAAATCATTGTGCTATGGCCCCAAAAGGCATATGCAACAGAACAACAACCGCAACCAAAACCATATCTTAGCATCACTCTTTAATGAGAAATGAAACAACTTAAGAATATAGTAGTAGCGGATTTTTTCCTCATGAGAAAATAGGGTGGCTATATCATTCAGTTTAGTAAGATGTGCCACAGCAGTTTCAGATTCATAACCATGGAAAGGATCAGATTCAACCAAAGTAATTAACTCAGGATTGACAGAGAATTCATAATCCCTATCGGTAACAAAGATAGGTGAAGTAGCAAACTTAGGATCATATTGCATTTTAGCATTCAATGGTTTTTCTTTCCACTTGCATAATAATTTCTTAAGATCATCTCTATCCTTACAAGCAAGAAAGTCCCTAGCTACCTCTCCATCCATAACATAACCCTCAGTTACCTCAGGAATTCATATCTAGGGGGAGAATCATAATCTTCAGTTTCAAAATTTTCATCAGTTTCAGTAATTTCATTTTCTTTAGCTCTAGCAAGTTGTTCATCAAGCAATTCTCCTAGTGGCACAATCTTATCAGGCAAAGTACTAGCATCATCATAAGCATCATTCATAGTAGAAGTAGCATCATCAATTACTTGCGACATACCAGGATTAATAGCAGGTGTAGGTGTCGCAAGCTTACTCAAAACAGAAGGTAAATCTAGTGCAGAGCTAGATGGCAGTTCCTTACCTCCCCTCGTAGTAGAGGGAAAAATCTTGATTCTGGTATCTTTTAGATTCCTCATAGTGATCAATAGATATAAATCCCGAGTGAGTCAGCAAATAGAGCTATGCTCCCCGGCAACAACGCTAGAAAAAGGTCTTGATAACCCACAAGTATAGGGGATCACAACAGTTTTCGAGGGTAGAGTAACCCAAATTTATTGATTCAACACAAGGGGAGCCAAAGAATATTCATGAGTGTTAGCAGTTGAGTTGTCAATTCAACCACACCTGAAAGACTTAATATCTGCAGCAAAGTATTTAGTAGCAAATCAGTATGGAAGTAACGGTAATAGTGGCAAAAGTAATAGTAGCAGTTTTGTAATGATTGTGACAAAAGTGGCAACGAAAGTAACTTAGCAAAGATCAATATGTGAAAAGCTCGTGGGATTGGATCAGCGATGGATAATTATTTCGGATGGCATTCATCATGCAACAGTTATAACCTAGGGCGATACAGAACTAGCTCCAATTCATCAATACAATGTAGGCATGTATTTCGTATATAGTCATACGTGCTTATGGAAAAGAACTTGCATGACATCTTTTGTCCTACCCTCCCGTGGCAGTGGGGTCCATAAGGAAACTGAGGGATTATAAGGCCTCCTTTTAATAGAGAACTGGAACAAAGCATTAGCACTTAGTGAATACATGAACTCCTCAAACTACGGTAATCACCAGAAAGAATCCCAATTATTGTCACCTTGGGGTATCCGGATCATAAATCGTAATAGGTGTCTACAACTTGCAAGATCAGATCAAGAACACAACTATATTGATGGAAATATAATAGGTTCATATCTGAATTCATGGCACTTGGGCCATAGTGACAAGCATTAAGCATAGCAAAGTCATAACTACATCAATCTCAGAACATAGTGGATACTAGGGATCAAGCCCTAACAAAACTAACTCAATTACATGATAAATATCATCCAACCCATCACCGTTCAGCAAGTACTCACTCCCAGCGGTGAGTATCATGAAATTGGTGATGGAGGAAGGTTGATGATGACGATGGTGACGGATTCCACCCTCCGAAGCCCAAACCAGACTCCAGATCTGCCCTCCCGTGGAAGAGCAGGAGGTGGCAAT
This sequence comes from Triticum dicoccoides, assembly GCF_002162155.2. NCBI lineage: Eukaryota > Viridiplantae > Streptophyta > Magnoliopsida > Poales > Poaceae > Triticum > Triticum dicoccoides. The sequence continues at coordinate 400,348,649 of NC_041389.1, forward strand.
AGCTCCGTATCTTAAAACACGATGAACCCTTCTCTCTATTTTTCTCCCCGAATCGGAATATATAGCATTGGAATTAGCGTCGGAGGCAGTCCAGGGGCCCCACAAGCCTGGGAGGCGCGCCCTGGGGGGTAGGTGCGCCCCCAGGGCTTGTGGCCTCTGGGTGGCCCCCCTCTGGTAACTTTTTGCCCCAATATTTTTTATTTATTCCACGAAGATTCTCCGTGAATTTTCAGGTTAATCCGAGAATTTTGATTTCTGCACAAAAATAACACCAAGACAATTCTGCTAAAAAAAGTCAGTCCAGGTTAGTTTCATGCAAATCATGCAAATTAGAGTCCAAAACAAGGGCAAAAGAGTTTGGAAAAGTAGATACGATGGAGACGTATCAGAGACGGCGCACCAACCTCGGCAAGGGCGTCGGCCGCCGTCTTTTGCAGGTGAAGGTAATCGATGATGGACTGATCCTCCTACTTGATGCTGTGGAACTCCTCGGCGAGGTAAATCTCGCGACTCTTCTTGTTGTCAAGAGCTCGAGGACGGAGGTCCAGACCTTGTATGCCGTGGCGATGGCGGGATCGGTAGGCATGACGAGGTCGACGATGTCCATGGCCATGGGCCATAGAGCCAACGAAGCACTATGACATCGAGGCGGAGCCATGTGTGGTTGGTGGAGGCCGTCTCGACAGTGAGATGGTCCTCGAGGGCGTAGGTGGTGACGACGATGGTGAAGAAGGTCCTCCACTTGGGGGAAGACGGCGCTCTTGAACTCGAGGACGACGGGGACGAGGGAGCGGATGCTCTAGATGGCGGTGGCCTGCGCCCAAAGGGCGGCGTTGGGATGAGGAGGGTCTCAGTGGGCGCCATGGGAGGGGAGGAAGAAGGTGGCCGGCGGCGCGAAGGTTGAGACCAGCGGCGCTAGGGTTGGAGGAGGGAGGAAGCGGAAGGATGCTTAGGCTGATACCATGAAAGACTTAAGGAATATTTGCCACACTTGGGCTTTTGCATTGCATGTTAATATATAGGCAGATTTACAATCTTAACCATAAATGGGAGATCACAATAATATCAATTCTGCTCAATTTAGGGAATTAGGAGATATGTCACGATACGTGACATATTAGTCTAACATTCTTGCAACTTGCACCACCACCGCAGTCTACTCCACCCTGAACGCTGGCGTGCATCGGCACGCGGGGGAGCAGGTCTTCGGAACCATTCGTCCTTCTGAGCCTGCATAGGGAGAGGACGAATTACGTTTTTGGAAGCGCTTTGCTTGACTTCTCAAGTTCGTCACCACGAATCGTCTTTCGTCCAAATTAGGCGGCACAACTTTACCATTTTCAATGGCGTCTTCATGTATTCACCAACATCTTCATTAACAACATCGCTCTGGTAGCAGCTACGACTACTAACGAATAGAGCATTTGTCATGATTTATTTATGTCTCAAATAATGGTTGTCGTTAGTGATGTTGTTGTGCACGTTTTTTTGTTTTTCTAGTATGATAGATTGTTGAATGCCACTTTTCTGTTTTAGAGCATGTACAACCGCGATGGATAAATCCGGCCCCTCAAACATCCCCGGACGCGCCCGGGCCCATCCGCGGACGCTGAACGATCATGCCTCAAATAATGCAGTTCACATCCGGACACCTCAACTACCATATCTCGAATCCATACAAATCCATGCAACTACGTCGATGCACACACATAGTCCGGCTACTCCATCACTATTAACTAAACATGCCATCGGACTACCAAAATTTGGCATGTTTGGATATGGTGGAGATCATCCGCGGCTGCCCTTGCCCTTCGCGGTGCCCTTGCCGTCCTTCTCGTGGAAGTACTGGTCGAAGACGCAATAGGGATCGAGTCGGATCTGCTCGTCGCCGGAGATGTCCTCGCCGTTGCTGTCCTCCTCCGATGGTAGTCCGGCCATGGCACAAACCGCCCGATTCTGCTCTCGGGCGAGGACACGTGTGTTCCTCCGCTGCCATTTCTTCACAATGCGGGCGCAGATGACTTCCTCTTCTACGGCTGCCCACGTCGCTGCATCGGCTGCCTATGCTGTGATACAGGCCACAGCGGCTGTTATCGTCTCCTTCCCACGGCGGGCTGCCCATTCCCATCGGGACTCATAGTCTGCCCGACCGGTGATGGGGAAGGAGAGATTTTTTGGCTGCGGGACCGCGATGATCCAGCCCCAAAGGACCAGGGCGCCCATTGAGCCGACACTATGGAGTCATGCCGGACAGATCCGTTCGTCGGGTGGGCGCTGTCGTCCTGGGAGCGGCGGAGTGCAATGCGACTGCCATTGTCTCCTCCAACCCACGCGAGATGACACCCCAGTCGACGGAGTCAGATCCGCTGCCCGCCATGCTGAAGACTGCCGGAAATTGTCGGAGGTGGGCTCGGATGACGGAAAGGGAGGAGTGTGAAGTGGCTAGGGTTTGGTCCGGCAAGCGGATAAGGACGAATGTATGTGGGGTCGGGTGAGCCAGAATGGGTTGGATCCGACGTGGCGGGCGTGGCCGGGTGCCTTATATCCGCCCCATATTTAGGCTGTATATGAGGGGTGTTGGTCAGCCCGGACATTTGAGACCCGTTTGAAGCGCCCATCTGAATCGAAATTTCGGAACCGACTAGTGATCAGACGGACCGCCGGAACGTTTGAGAAGAATTTGAGGCACGTGGTAGATGCTCGGTCATGAAAACGGTGGGCTCTGGTGCAGATTCTCTTTAGCTGGCCGCCCTGTCAGGATGGAGTAGTACCACGTTGCATTGGTTCATCTCGGCCGTGGTTAAGTCACGTCGCTACGCCATTATTCATGTTTTTCTTTTGATGACATCGTTGCGCCATTGATTATGCGTTAACGACGCAGGGACATGGCGTTACTGTTCCGTTTGTCATTAGTGGTGAGGAGACAGTTATGAAAGCAAGCTGACTGAGAGACAGCTCATGGAGGAAGTTGGCTCATGGATTGGACTGCACACCAGCCGCAACAACAGGACTTCCTTCCGGTGCGTGACTCTTGAGTCTCTGGCAGACAGCAACCATCCTATCTATCTATCCTAGGTTCAACTAGCCCAATAATAAGGGAATATCAATTTCTGAGTCCAGGCTTATCTCATCCGATCAAAAAATCACATACTAGTACATTTAAAAAAACTATCTTCAACGCAAAAAAAAAAACTATCTTTTTGCATGACAGATAAATTGATGTGTGAGGTGCGTTTCAAATTTCAGATTATTTAAACATATGAGGAGCTCTCAGCAAAAAAGCTAAATCAGACCAAACAGTACATGAACAATAAACTTTATTACAGACCTCAATTTTAATTTTTTTACCGAAAGCTAATCAGATGTCCAAATAATCTGAAATTTTAAGCGAGTCTCTCACATCAAATTATCGACCATGCAAAACAAATTATGTTTGTTTTGAATTTTTTATTCAGCACTGGTGCGAATGAGCCTAGACATCAAATCGCTGCTCTCAATAATAGTGCCTGCCTAACTCTCACTCCCCACGGGATAATGCAATGAACACGACATAGAGAAAGAAAATCCTCTCCTAAGTGGAGCCGTCCACACTAGTCCTCCCGCCCAAGAACACTCGCCAGCAGCGGAAGAATGGCAAAGGCTGCCCGAAACCAAAACCGACGAGGCAAAGCCTGCCGCATGTCCCATGTGTTGTTCCTTGCTCGACGCGTGGAGCGTGGAGAGTAGAGTGCCCAACCAAAGATCCTTTGCCGCTTCTGTACCGTGTTTCCGTGGGAAAGATCTTCTTCGTTCTTGCACCTTTTCTCCTCGTGCCATTTTCTCGAGCCTGTTGCTGCCGCTTGCGGTCTGTCCCGAGGAAAGGCGTTGGTTGTTTAGCCTCTTTTTCTCAACAAGATTAACGATCATGCGTTCATGACGGCGCCGATGCCCGCTAGCCCTTTTTGATGCGTGCCGATTTGATATCTTCTCGGGTCGGTTACGGGGCTAAGCATGTGTTGGGGGCGGTGATGTGACCCTCCCTGCTAACGTACGGCTAACCATGGCGGCAGAGGAAGTGGTGCGGTTTCGCAAGGTTCGAAACTGAAGCATACGAGTGCGATTCTATACTGAATTGTAGCAATGGAACGTTTCCTTTCCCTTCTCGCAAGGCGACTCCGAAAATACGAAAAGGCTTTCTCCTCTCGATCTTCGCTGGGATGCCCATGTATTCGTCTCCCCTCCGTCGGCCGGTGGTGGGAAGGATATTTCTGGTGTCTCGGTTTAGATAGATAGAATTTTGGTCCTCGCAATGGCGGCGCTCGGATGGATGGCGGTGCTTTTTTTTCGAGTCAGTTTTTCGGACTTTGATTCTTCTCAAGCTCGTTCGTCTGGATGGATTAGATGGAGCTTCACTATAGATTCATGTCAACTCCTCACAGCGGTGAGCCTAGGATTTCTCGTCATGCGTACGTAACAGCGAGATTTGGTGTCAGGTTCTTTAAATCGGTTTAAGGATTCAACGGCGACAACTGCGGCTCCGGGACACTGGTCTTTAGGGGCACGTGCACGAAGACTTCCGGGCTGTCATCGACAAGGTCAGGCCGACTCCTGTATGATAGCGGCAACAACGGCGCGTCGACAGCTGGTTCTGCCAGTGGCAATGGTCATTTGATGGTCCATAGACCTTAATGTAATTTTTGTTAGTACGTCTGAGGTACTTTGCTTCCTGTGAATCTTTATAATATTTTATAATATACTCCGTAGTAGATATGATCATTTTTCGGAAAAGAAATTGTATAACAGTGGCAGACGAATTCGTTGTACAAATGACCCGGCCCAGGTGTGAACGGATACGGAACGGATGGATGCAAGGGGGCTCGAGGATAGAAATATGCAGCCAGATGCTCCTCGCTAATCCGGCCTTGGCACGCAGCTGTAGAATAAACAAAATGCAGTCGGTGACACGACAAGGGAGGACACCACTCTTCTTCGCGCAATCAGCCTGCTCCCCTGTCTCGAAATGACTGGCAGCTGGCTTATATTCTGTGCGGACAGCATGATTCTTCATTCTGGCTCGATGCCATCGACTACGTTGACTCGATGCTGGTGTGCAATTGTGCATTCTCGAGACCATTCCTACTCCATTTTGTAAACAAAAGGGTGAGTGGATTACACACAGAGTTTTTTCTAGATGGAAATATTCATATTCATACATCTCCCGGCAGTGGCGGAGCTAGCGTTTGACAACAGGGTGGTCCGCCTAAAATTTTTTTTGCGACAAACTTGACATGTGAATGTTGTACAAACACACTAAAATAGATCGATATGGTCTTACAAACAGAGTAAAATTCTCACTCTAACTATCAATACACCATAAAAATAGATCAACATGGTCTTACAATATGATATAATTAAACAAAAAATAATGTGTAAGTTTAATTTGTTCGTGTACTGGATAGTGTATAGGACAACAAAGAAGAAACCCTATATTAAAATTTGGGAATGGGGGCCAATGGGCTGGTACCTCAAATCGTGCAAGAGGGCAACCACCGGAAATACTAGAGTGCAGGTTGGGTGTTTGGGCGGCTGACGTCGGCTTGCAGCGGCCGGGGCAGGGACGCAAGTCCGCAATCGGCCGGAGGGGCAGAGGCGCGATGGGCGTGTCTGGCTCCGAGCGCCGGTTGCGCTGTACTGGATGGTGAGCCAACGAAGCAGGATTGGCACCGCAGAAGGGGGAGGAGCGGCGAATGGCGGCGCTGCGGTGGCGATGCGGGAGGGACCCGCCGGAGGGAGCATCCCAGCGAGCACTGGAGGCAGATGGGGAATCAGGACGGCTGGTCTCTGCTTGATTGCGATGGCTGCGTGCGTGCTTGCGTTATTGGGCTTCTTGCTTCTCTCTGGCCCATCTCTAGTTGCATAGGTATACAGGGCTGGTGCAAAATCCCAGGGTGGGCCGCGGCCCACCCTGGCCACCCTGTAGATCCGCCCCTGTCTCCAGGTACATCCGACAACGATCAAATACGGTTTGGACAGTTATCCCATCCAAAACACACATAGCCCATGAAACCACTTAAAATTACAACCAAGTCCAAACATCACCGTCGCCGGCTTACAGCTAAAGTGTTGGAATTTACTTTATTTTTTGCCAGCCCAATAGCATTTTCAAAATTCATGATAAATCTCAGAGGCCTACTTAGCTCATTTATTTTTGAAAGATTCAGCTTGGCTGGCATTCATTGATTTAGAAGGAAGCATATGGAAGACAAAGTATGATCAGGTGATGGCAATGGAAACTAAGAAAGAGAAAACATCACGGGGGGTCTTTGACCTGGAGCCCCCGCTAACAAAAACCGTAAGAGGCTATCTCACACCTAGATCCCCAAAGGGGGGCTCGATAGCTTTTGCTCCGGCTAGCCGCCAGTGCTCCATCATTCGTCGAATGGCATCGATGACATCCTTCAAAGTTGCTTTTTTCATCTGAAAGTACAACTATTTATTTCCATCCAAATTGCCCAGGTGGTAGCCATGATCATAGTCTGCACTCCCTTCCTGTTTTCCGCTCTTGATTCATTTAAAATTTCCCTAACTGCCGAGGGTGTGCATCGCCGCTCTTGCGACGGCGGGGCGAGGGACAAGCATCCTTTCCATTCTACCACCTTTGTCCAGGTCGCCTTCGAGAACGGGCAGTTCCAGAAGAGATGCACGGAGGACTCTAGGTTTTTGAGGCAAAACTGACAGAAATATGGATTTGGCCATCGTCGTCGTTGCAGACGGTCGTTGCACCACACTCTATCGTGGTGAATCAACCAGGAGAAGATTTTGATCTTGCCTGGCGCCCACACTTTCCAGATGGTCGACTTCATTGCATTGTTTGGCAGGTTTTTGAACTGAGCATTGTAGGCAGAGCTCATGGAGTAGATTCCTTTTCCGCTTCCCGTCCAAGTGATCATATCTTCCCGTTGCTCGTTGCTCAGTCCTCCATGTTCTCTGATCCTGCGGGCCAGCGTGACCACATCATGGACAATTTCTTCATACTGTCCGTTGCCAAGAATGTGGATCCAGCAATCATCTCGTAGAGCTTCAGCTACTGTTTTAAACTTGCTTCTAGCCATTTGGAACAACATTGGAAAAGTTTGACAGAGGGGTTCATCTCCCAGCCAATGGGAGGTGCAAAATTTTGCCGTCTTGCCGTCTCCGATGGCGATCTTCGTGAGCTTATTGAATAGGGCCTTGTCATTACTGTCACACGGAGTTGGGAAAGCTTTCCAAGGCCTATCCGGCTGCATCCATTCCAACCAAAGCCATCAGAGACGGAGTGCGCTGCCGAAGAGTTGGAGATTTTGAATGCCTAGGCCGCCCTTTTGGATTGGGGAGCATACCATTTTCCAGTTAACTTTGCACTTTCCGCCTGACAAATCTTCATCTTGCGCCCATAGGAATCGTCGCCTGGCCTTGTCAATGTCCTTCAAAAGCTTTTTTGGGAGCCTCAGTACTGTCATTGCATATGTTGGCAGCGCTGACAGTACACTACGGATGAGGATTCTACGCCCCGCAAGGTTCATGAGTTTACCTTTCCATCCTGCAAGGCGAGCCCTAATTCTATCCAGAAGGAATTGAAGATGTACTAAACGAATTCTACCAGTGGAGACCGGGAGGCCTAGGTAAGTCATAGGGAATCCTAGTACAGAGCCGCCAAAACTATGCAGTACGTCAGCAAGTTCTACATTGTTGCACCTAATCATGGCCACCGAAGATTTGTTTTGGTTTAAGCGAAGACCAGAGGCCTCCCCGAAAAGGTTGAGGAGTTGCAGAAGCGAGTTGACCTCCTCTTTGATTGTGTTGGGGAAGATCACAGCGTCATCAGCGTAAAGGCTAATCCTCATGCTGGCACCTCTCCCTGGCAGTGGGGAGAAGATGCCAAGATTTACAGCAGCGTCGAGGAGGCGGTAGAGGGGGTCGATGGCGATGATGAACAGCAGTGGGAGAGCGGATCTCCTTGCCTCAGGCCCTGCAAGTGACCAATGGCCTGTCCTGCGATGCCATTTAACAAGCAGGTGGATGTCGCCGTGGAGAGGAGGATGGAGATCCAATCTCTCCATCTTGTAGGGAAGCCTAGACATTGAAGTAGTTCAATGAGATAATCCCAGGAGATGGAGTCGAACGCTTTCTCTATATCTAACTTGAAGAGCCGGGCATGTTTATTTCTTCTATGGAGAGATTTGACACATCCATGGACGTAGAGGTAACTGTCGTGGATACATTTCCCTTTTTGGAAAGCTGATTGTGCAGGGGATATGATCTGAGGAATGACTGCAGCCAGCCGCATAGAGAGGACCTTGGCGATCAGCTTTGCCACTGATCCTATCAAACTGATAGGTCTAAAATGCTTCACTTCCCTTGCGCCTTCTCTTTTCGGAATCAGCGTGATAAAGGCCTTGTTTAGCTCTGAAAAGTTTGAATTGATCGCCCTGTAGAACTTGGAGAAAGCAGCCATGATGTCGTCCTTGATGATACTCCAACACGAACGAAAAAATTGGCCAGTGTATCCATCGGGGCCTGGGGCTTTCTCTGCCGGAGAATTCATAATGGCTGCCCAAACCTTTCCCTCTGAGAACGGGTTATCTAACCCCACTTCCGACAGAAGAGGCAACTGGAGCTGCTCCCAGTTGATTGTGAGGGGCCGGTTTTTTCTCGATCCCAACTTATTTGAGAAATGCATGAAGATCTCTTGGGCTTTCTCCTGATGCTGGGTTACTATCTCCCCTCCTTCAGATTGCAGTGAATGCACATAACTTTTTCTCCTTCTGTTGTTGTAGTTTGCGTGGAAGAATTTTGTGCTGGCATCTCCAACCCTAATCCATAGCACCCGAGAAGCTTGCCGTCTTCTAACTCTCTCAATTTATGTAAGGCAAGATGTGGGATTAAAGTTTACTCCCATACTTCTCACCTAGTAGGAGTTAAACCTTCTTGTAAGGGAGGTTGTTTCTTTACATGTATAAGGATGAGAACAAGAGAGACATTCACGCACACTCCTCCGCCGTATGCCGCGTCATGGAATGAGCCAAGCTGTTGTCTAAATTTTTGCCACACACGACTGGTATACGAAAGGTCACACGGGAGCTGAAAAGTTTTTTCGTAATGGAGATTGAATATGAATGCTGCACCCTTCGGCTGCCGCCTATTCATTTCGTCTCCCTCTTTTTCTTCACCTCCCATCGTTGCCTATTCGCCTCCTTCTTGTGTGCCTATAAATGAGAGGTCGCTCCTCTCCAGAGAGACACACCAGAACAACACCTTCCTCAAGCCGCCGAGTTCCAGAGCTTCGAGCTACTGCTACAATCTTCCCCATCCCGGCTTGCGTCGTGCACTGTAGATCAGGACAGTAGGCCTCCGAAACCCCACATCTTTCAGTCATGTACGGAAGAAGGGTGATAAGGTTTTTGGGGAGCATTGTGCGCGACTACTAACCAATTCATCATGGACACTTCAGACGCCGATGACTACTTCCCCAACGATGACTTCTTCCCTGACATCGACGACCTCTTCGACGACATGGGTGACAACGTCAACGCCAATGCTACTGCTACTACCGCAACTCAGTACGTGTTCATGTTCCTATTCTTGTAGTACCGACTACAGTATCTTCTTCTAGTATCGGCTCTCATATGTTTCGTTCTAGTTCACATGTGCAGACGCTATTTGCCTTCTCTCTATTAGATTACATGACTTGTTTCATCTCTGCTATAATAGTCATGTTTTATCTAGTATTTATATGGATTAAATCATATGGTAAATTGCTCATTTTTTCAACTTGTAGGCAATTTACCCCAAGTGGTTTTGCTGCATCCATGAGGCCTCCTATGTTTGTGGGTGTTGTTGGGGAACGTAACATGCAATTTCAAAAAAATTCCTATGATCACGCAAGATCTATCTGGGAGATGCATAGCAACAAGAGGGGGAGAGTGTGTCCACGTACCCTCCTAGACCGAAAGCGGAAGCGTTATGTTAACGCAGTTGATGTAGTCGAACATCTTCACGATCTAACCGATCTAGCACCAAACGTACGGCACCTCCGAGTTCAACACACATTCAGCTCGATGACGTCCCTCGAACTCTTGATCCAGCAGAGGGTCGAGGGAGAGTTTCGTCAGCACGACGGCGTGATGACGGTGTTGATGATGTGATCCGCGTAGGGCTTCGCCTAAGCACTATGATGATACTATCGGAGGAGTAAACGGTGGAGGGGGGCACCGCACATGGCTAAGACAATGTTGTGCCTTTGGGGTGCCCCCTGCCCCCGTATATAAAGGAGGAGAGGAGGGGGCAGCTGGCCTAGAGGGGGTGCGCCAAGGGGGGAGTCCTACTAGGACTCCCAGTCCTAGTAGGATTCCCCCTTCCTTTTCCGGAGTGGGAAAGGGGGAAAGAAGTGGAGAGGGAGAAGGAAAAGGGGGGGGGCCCTCACCCCTTGCATTGTCCAATTCAGATTGGGCTTTGGGGGAGGGGGCACGCCACCTCCTGTCCGCTGCCCCCTCTCTCCAATAAGGCCCATGTAGGCCCATTAACTTTCCCGGGGGGTTCCGGTAACCTCCCGGTACTCCAAAAAATGTCCGAACCTTTCTGAAACTATTCCGGTGTCCGAACATAACCTTCCAATATATTAATCTCTATCTCTCGACCATTTCGAGACTCCTCTTCATGTCTGTCATCTCATCCGGGACTCCGAACAAAACTTTGGTCACCAAAACACATAACTCATAATACAAATCGTCATCGAACGTTAAGCGTGCGGACCCTATGGGTTTGAGAACTATGTAGACATGATCGAGACACATCTTCGATCAATAACCAACTAGATGCTCATATTGGTTCCTACATATTTTATGAAGATCTTTATCAGTCAAACCGCATAACAACATACGTTGTTCCCTTTGTCATCAGTATGTTACTTGCCCGAGATTCGATCGTTGGTATCTTCATACCTAGTTCAATCTCGTTACCGGAAAGTCTCTTTACTCATTCTGTAATGCATCATCCCATAACTAACTCATTAGTTACATTGCTTGCAAGGCTTATAGTGATGAGCATTATCAAGAGGGCTCAGAGATACCTCTTTGATACACGGAGTGAGAAAGCCTAATCTCAATCTATGCCAACTCAACAAACACCTTCGGAGACACCTGTAGAGCATCTCTATAATCACCCAGTTACATTGTGACGTTTGATAGCACACAAGGTGTTCCTTCGGTATTCGGGAGTTGCATAATCTCATAGTCAGAGGAACATGTATAACTCATGAAGAAAGCAATAGCAATAAAACTTAATGATCATTATGCTAAGATAACGGATGGGTCTTGTCCATCACATTATTCTCTAATGATGTGACCCCGTTCATCAAATGACAACACATGTCTATGGTCAGGAAACATATCCATCTTTGATTAACGAGCTAGTCAAGTAGTGGCATACTAGGGACACTTTGTTTTGTCTATGTATTCACACATGTACCAAGTTTCCGGTTAATACAATTGTAGCATGAATAATAAACATTTATCATGATATAAGGAAATATAAATAACAACTTTATTATTGCCTCTAGGGCATATTTCCTTCAGTCTCCCACTTGCACTAGAGTCAATAATCTAGATTATATAGTAATGATTCTAACACCCATGGCGTCTTGGTGCTGATCATGTTTTTCTCGTGGAAGAGGCTTAGTCAACGGGTCTACAACATTCAGATCCGTATGTATTTTACAAATCTCTATGTCTCCCTCTTGACTTGATCGCAGATGGAATTGAAGCGTCTCTTGATGTGTTGGGTTCTGTTGTGAAATCTGGATTCCTTCGCCAAGGCGATTGCTCCAGTATTGTCACAAAGATTTTCATTGGACCCGATGCACTAGGTATTACACCTAGATCGGATATGAACTCCTTTCATCCAGACTCCTTCATTTGCTGCTTCCGAAGCAGCTATGTACTCCGCTTCACACGTAGATCCCTCCACGACGCTTTGCTTGGAACTGTACCAACTGACAGCTCCACCATTCAATATAAATACGTATCCGGTTTGCGACTTAGAGTCATCTGGATCAGTGTCAAAGCTTGCATCAACGTAACCATTTACGACAAGCTCTTTGTCACCTCCATAAATGAGAAACATATCCTTAGTCCTTTTCAGGTATTTCAGGATGTTCTTGACCGCTGTCCAGTGATCCACTCCTGGATTACTTTGGCACCTCCCTGCTAAACTTATAGCAAGGCACACATAAGGTCTGGTACACAGCATTGCATACATGATAGAACCTATGGCTGAGGCATAGGGAATGACTTTCATTTTCTCTATATCTTCTGAATTGGTCAGGCATTGAGTCTGACTCAACTTCACACCTTGTAACACAAGCAAGAACCCTTTCTTTGACTGATCCATTTTGAACTTCTTCAAAACTTTATCAAGGTATTTGCTTTGTGAAAGTCCAATTAAGCGTCTTGATCTATCTCTATAGATCTTGATGCCCAATATATAAGCAGCTTCACCGAGGTCTTTCATTGAAAAATTCTTATTCAAGTATCCTTTTATGCTATCCAGAAATTCTGTATTATTTCCAATCAACAATATGTCATCCACATATAATATTGGAAATGCTACTGAGCTCCCACTCACTTTCTTGTAAATACATGCTTCTCCAGAAGTTTGTATAAAACCATATGCTTTGATCACATTATCAAAGCGTATATTCCAACTCCGAGAGGCTTGCACCAGTCCATAAATGGATCGCTGGAGCTTGCACACTTTGTTAACACCTTTTGGATCAATAAAACCTTCTGGTTGCATCATATACAACTCTTCTTTAAGAAATCCATTAAGGAATGCAGTTTTGACATCGCTACGAGTGAGAAGGTCTCATCGTAGTCAACTCCTTGAACTTGTCGAAGACCTTTCGCAACAGGTCGAGCTTTGTAGACAATAACATTACCATCAGCGTCAGTCTTATTCTTGAAGATCCATTTATTTTCTATGGCTTGCCGATCATCGGGTAAGTCCACCAAAGTACACACTTTGTTCTCATACATGGATCCCATCTTAGATTTCATGGCCTCAAGCCATTTCGTAGAATCTGGGCTCATCATCGCTTCCTCATAGTTCGTAGGTTCATCATGGTCTAGTAACATGACTTCCAGAATAGGATTACCGTACCACTCTGGTGCGGACCGTACTCTGGTTGACCTACGAGGTTTGGTAGTAACCTGATCTGTAGTTTCATGATCATCATCATTAGCTTCCTCATTAATTGGTGTAGGAATCACTAGAACCGATTTCTGTGATGAACTACTTTCCAATTCAGGAGAAGATATAATTACCTCATCAAGTTCTACTTTCCTCCCACTCACTTCTTTCGAGAGAAACTCCTTCTCTAGAAAGGATCCATTCTTAGCAACAAATATCTTGCCTTCGGATATGTGATAGAAGGTGTACCCAACAATTTCTTTTGGGTATCCTATGAAGACGCATTTCTCCGATTTGGGTTCGAGCTTATCAGGTTGAAGCTTTTTCACATAAGCATCGCAGCCCCAAACTTTAAGAAACGACAGCTTAGGTTCTTGCCAAACCACAGTTCATATGGTGTCGTCTCAACGGATTTAGATGGTGCCCTATTTAACGTGAATGCAACCGTCTCTAAAGCATAACCCCAAAATGATAGCGGTAAATTAGTAAGAGACATCATAGATCACATCTCATATCTAATAAAGTACGGTTACGACGTTCGGATACACCATTACGCTATGGTGTTCCAGGTGGCGTGTGTTGCGAAACTATTCCATATTGTTTCAAATGAAAATCAAACTCGTAACTCAAATATTCGCCTCCGCGATCAGATGGTAGAAACTTTATTTTCTTGTTACGATGATTTTCCACTTCACTCTGAAATTCTTTGAACTTTTCAAATGTTTCAGACTTATGTTTCATTAAGTAGATATACCAATATATGCTCAAATCATCCGTGAAGGTCAGAAAATAACGATACCCGCCACAAGCCTTAACACTCATCGGACCGCATACATCGGTATCTATTATTTCCAATAAGTCAGTAGCTCGTTCCATTGTACCGGAGAACGGAGTTTTAGTCATCTTGCCCATGAGGCATGGTTCGCAAGCATCAAGTGATTCCATAAGCCCATCAACATGGAGTTTCTTCATGCGCTTTACACCAATATGGCCTAAATGGTAGTGCCACAAATAAGTTGCACTATCATTACTAACTTTGCATCTTTTGGCTTCAATATTATGAACATGTGTATCACCACGATCAAGATTCAACAAAAATAGACCACTCAACAAGGGTGCATGACCATAAAAGATATTACTCATATAAATAGAACAACCATTATTCTCTGATTTAAATGAATAACCGTCTCGCATCAAACAAGATCCAGATATAATGTTCATGCTCAACACTGGCACCAAATAACAATTATTCAGGTCTAAAACTAATCCAGAAGGTAGATGTAGAGGTAGCGTGCCGACGGCGATCACATCGACCTTGGAACCATTTCCGACGCGCATTGTCACCTCGTCCTTAGCCAATCTTCGTTTAATCCGTAGCCCCTGTTTCAAGTTGCAAATATGAGCAACAGAACCAATATCAAATACCCAGGTGCTACTACAAGCATTAGTAAGGTACACATCAATGACATGTATATCAAATATACCTTTCACTTTGCCATCCTTCTTATCCGCCAAATACTTGGGGCAGTTCCGCTTCCAGTAACCAGCCCCTTTGCAGTAGAAGCACTCAGTTTCAGGCTTAGGTCCAGACTTGGGTTTCTTCCCTAGAGTAGCAACTTGCTTTCTATTCTTCTTGAAGTTTCCCTTCTTCCCTTTGCCCTTTTTCTTGAAACTAGTGGTCTTGTTAACCATCAACACTTGATACTCCTTCTTGATTTCTACCTCCACAGCCTTTAGCATTGCGAAGAGCTCAAGAATTGTCTTTTCCATCCCTTGCATATTATATTTCATCACGAAGCCTTTATAGCTTGGTGGTAGTGATTGAAGAACTCTGTCAATGACACTATCATCAGGAAGATTAACTCCCAGCTGAGTCAAGTGGTTATGGTATCCAGACATTCTGAGTATGTGTTCACTGACAGAACTATTCTCCTCCATCTTGCAGCTATAGAACTTGTCAGAGACTTCATATCTCTCAACTCGGGCATTTGCTTGAAATATTAACTTTAACTCTTGGAACATCTCATATGCTTCATGACGTTCAAAACATCTTTGAAGTCCCGATTCTAAGCCATAAATCATGGCACACTAAACTATCGGGTAGTCATCAGATCGAGCTTGCCAGACGTTCATAACAGCAGCATCTGCTCCTGCAGCAGGCCTTGCACCTAGCGGTGCTTCCAGGATGTAATTCTTCTATGCAGCAATAAGGATAATCCTCAAGTTATGGACCCAATCCGTGTAATTGCTACCATCATCTTTCAACTTAGCTTTCTCTAGGAACGCATTAAAATTCAAGGGAACGGTAGCACGAGCTATTGATCTACAACAACATAGATATGCAAAATACTATCAGGACTAAGTTCATGATAAATTAAAGTTCAATTAATCATATTACTAAAGAACTCCCACTTAGATAGACATCCCACTAGTCATCTAAATGATCACGTGATCCATATCAACTAAACCATGTCCGATCATCACGTGAGATGGAGTAGTTTTCAATGGTGAACATCTCTATGTTGATCATATCTACTATATGATTCACGTTTGACCTTTCGGTCTCAGTGTTCCGAGGCCATATCTGCATATGCTAGGCTCGTCAAGTTTAACCCGAGTATTCTGCAAGTTCAAAACTGGCTTGCACCTGTGTATGTGAACATAGAGCTTATCACACCCGATAATCACGTGATGTCTCGGCATGACGAACTGTAGCAATGATGCATACTCAGGGAGAACACTTATACCTTGAAATTAGTGAGGGATCATCTTATAATGCTACCGCGTACTAAGCAAAATAAGATGATAAAAGATAAACATCACATGCAATCAAATATGTGACATGATATGGCCATCATCATCTTGTGCCTTTGATCTCCATCTCCAAAGCACTGTCATGATCTCCATTGTCACCGGCTTGACACCTTGATCTCCATCGTAGCATCGTTGTCATCGCGTCAACTATTGCTTTGACGACTATCGCTACCGCGTAGTGATAAAGTAAATCAATTACATGGCGATTGCATTTCATACAATAAAGCGACAACCATATGGCTCCTGCCAGTTGCTGATAACTTGTTACAAAACATGATCATCTCATACAACAATTTATATCATATGATGTCTTGACCATATCACATCACAACATGCCCTGCAAAAACAAGTTAGACGTCCTCTACTTTGTTGTTGCAAGTTTTACGTGGCTGCTACGAGCTTCTAGCAAGAACTGTTCTTACCTACCCATCAAAACCACAACGATTTTTCGTCAAGTGTGCTGTTTTAACCTTCAACAAGGACCGGACGTAGTCAAACTCGATTCAACTAGAGTTGGAGAAACAGTCACCCGCCAGCCACCTGTGTGCAAAGCACGTCGGTAGAACCGATCTCATGAACGTGGTCATGTAATGTTGGCCCGGGCCACTTCATCCAACAATACCGCCGAATCAAAGTAAGACGTTGGTGGTAAGCAGTATGACTATTATCTCCCACAACTCTTTGTGTTCTACTCGTGCATATCATCTACGCATAAACCTGGCTCGGATACCACTTTTGGGGAACGTAGTATGCAATTTAAAAAATTTCCTACGATCACACAAGATCTATCTGGGAGATGCATAGCAACGAGAGGGGAAGAGTGTGTCCACGTACCCTCGTAGACCGAAAGCGGAAGCGTTATGTTAACACAGTTGATGTAGTCGAATTTCTTCACGATCCGATCAATCTAGCACCGAATGTACGTCACCTCCGAGTTCAGCACATGTTCAGCTCGATGACGTCCCTCGAACTCTTGATCAAGCAAAGGGTCGAGGGAGAGTTTCGTCAGCACAACAGCGTGATGACGGTGTTGATGATGTGATCCGCACAGGGCTTCGCCTAAGCACTACGATGATACTATCGGAGGAGTAAATGGTGGAGGGGGGCGCCACACATGGCTAAAGATCAACTTGTGTGTCCTTGGGGTACTCCCCTCCCCCATATATAAAGGAGGAAGGGAGGAGGCGGTCGGCCTAGGGGGCACGCCAAGCATAGGGACTCCTACTAGACTCCCAAGTCCTAGTAGGATTCCCTTTCCTACTCGGAGTAGGAGAGAAGGAAAGAAATGGAGAGGGAGAAGGAAAGGGGGGCTGCGCCCCACCCCTTGTCCAATTCGGTTTGGGCAGGGGGAGGTGCGCGCCACCTCTTGGCCCTTCTCCCCTCTCTCCACTAAAGCCCAATAAGGCCCATTACTTCTCCCGGTGAATTCCCGTAACTCCCCGGTACTCCGAAAAATACCCGAATCACTCAGAACCTTTCCGATGTCCGAATATAGCCTTCCAATTTATCAATATTTATGTCTCGACCGTTTCAAGACTCCTCGCCATGTCCTTGATCTCATCCGGGACTCCGAACAACCTTCGGTACATCAAATCACATAAACTCATAATACCAATCGTCATCGAACGTTAAGCGTGCGGGCCTACGGGTTCGAGAACTATGTAGACATGACCAAGACACATCTCCGGTCAATAACCAATAGAGGAACCTAGATGCTCATACTGGTTCCTACATATTCTACGAATATCTTTATCGGTCAAACCGCATAACAACATACGTTGTTCCCTTTGTCATCGGTATGTTACTTGCCCGAGATTCAATTGTCGGTATCATCATACCTAGTTCAATCTCATTACCGGAAAGTCTCTTTACTCGTTCTGTAATGCTTCATCCTGCAACTAACTCATTAGCACATTGCTTGCAGGGCTTATAGTGATGAGCATTACCGAGAGGGCCCAGAGATACCTCTCTGAAACATGGAGTGACAAATCCTAATCTCGATCTATGCCAACCCAACAAACACCTTCGGCGACACCTGTAGAGAATCTTTATAATCACCCATTTATGTTGTGACATTTTATACCACACAAGGTGTTCCTCCGGTATTCGGGAGTTGCATAATCTCATAGCCTGAGGAACATGTATAAGTCATGAAGAAAGCAGTAGGAATGAAACTGTAACGATCATAATGCTAAGCTAACGGATGGGTCATGTCCATCACATCATTCTCCTAATGATGTGATCCCGTTCATCAAACGACAACACATGTCTATGGTCATGAAACATAACTATCTTTGATTAACGAGCTAGTCAAGTAGAGGCATACTAGGGACACTTTGTTTTGTCTATGTATTCACACATGTACCAAGTTTCCAGTTAATACAATTGTAGCATGAATAATAAACATTTATCATGATATAAGGAAATATAAATAACAACTATATTATTGCCTTTAGGGCATATTTCCTTCAGGTGTGCACTATAAGAGGTGGCATGTGAGAGCTGTTCTATTGTTTCAAACCATGAGCTACCATGACGCTACTCTTGGCAAACCTGAAGGAGATCTTGATCCTCAACAGGAACAAGCTTTTAAAAAAATGGATACCCTGTTTAAGGCTGCTCTCTTGAGTGTTCTTGGTGAGAACATAGTTGATGCTTATGCATTAACTGATAATGGCAAAGACATGTGGGACGCGCTCGAGGCCAAGTTTGGGGTCTTGTATGCCAGCATTGAGCTTTACATCATGGAACAATTCTATGACTACAGGATGACTGACGGGAGCTCCGTGGTTGAGCAAGCTCACGAGATACAGTCATTTGCTAGAGAACTTGAGCACTTAAGTTTTATTTTACTAGACACGTTTGTTGCCGGAGGCATCATTACTAAGCTTCCTTCATCGTGGAGGACTTTTCTACCTCTTTGAAACATAAGAGACATGAGTTTTCGTTCCGGATCTTATTGGTACTCTTGATGTGGAAGAAAAGGCAAGAGGAAGAGACATACGTCCTCGAGGTATTGAGGCAGGTTCTAGTGACAATCTGGTAAAGAAAAAAAGACTTCCGGCCCCCCAAGTTCAAGAACAAGGGCAAATTTGACGGTAAAACAGAGTTTTATGGGAAGTACAATGCTTCACATCACACCAACTTCTAGAAGAAGAATGACAAGAAGAAATGTGTTTGTCATGTATGCGGAGATCCTGATCATTGGGCTCCTAGTTGCCCTAACCGTTATGACGAGCGTCAACATGGGAATGGCGCAAGACCGCCAATGTTGTCATTTATGACATTGACATGAAGGATGCCGGGTATGGTATATTTCTCACTATTCTTCAATATGTAATTCTCCTGATTGGTTGACTGACACGGGTGCTAATGTACATGTATGCGGGGATGTTTCCATGTTTCTTCTTATTAGACCAGATGGACTTCCACCATGTTGATGGGTAACGGTTCAAGTGCTTCTGTCCATGGTGTGGCCACGGTCGATCTAAAGTTTACTTTAGCGAAGATTGTGCGGTTGAAGAATGTGCATTATGTCCCCTCCATCAATAAAAAGCTTGTGAGCGGATCTATTTTGTGTAGAGATGGCTACAAGCTTATCTTTGAGTCGAATAAATTTGTAATATCTAAGTATGGAACTTTTGTTGGTAAAGGATATGAATCAGGAGGCTAGTTCCACCTATCCTTGTCAGATGTTTGCAATAAAGTTGTTAATCATGTTTGCAACAATAGTGAATCAAATGTCCGGCATTCTGTCGGGGGAACCGATCACCTATGGCGTCACAAGGATCCATTCTATGTTCGGCAGGGGGTTAGTTGCACGAAGAGCAGGTTGAGCCGTTAGCACATAGGGGGATTTTTATCCAGGTTCGGGCCGCAAAGATGCGTAATACCCTAGTCCCGCTTGTCTTGTTATATGTGTGTGTTCTTGAGCTTTTGAACTAGCTACAGAGCATGCCTTATCCAAAAGTCTGAATCCACTCTCTTTATGCCTCGGGCCTCCTTTATATGCAAAGAGGTTGCCACAGTGGCACACAGGAGGTGGCAGGCTACAGTTGTGCGAGCTTATCGCTCGATCAATGTAGGACAAGCGCATTTAATGCATTGCCTACGTGTCCTCTTACTTTATTGGGGACGACATCAAAGGCCATCTCATCCTTCGCCGCTCCTCCTCGCCTTGACGCGCGTCCAGGTTGACAAGGCTTGAAGTGCCACGCTGGATATAACCAGCTGCTGCATTGGCGCAATGGTAAGCTTCCACGAAGATCTACATGCTGCCACATAGGCACCTGCTTAGTTGGCCCACCTATCGTTGCACTGGAGTGGTGGTGCGGTGGTGAAACCTTGCCGGGTGCGGGTCTGGCCGCGGCCCAACGATCGTCCCCAGCAAGGCTTGCCAGGGGCCTTGGAGTCGTCCCCAGCAAGGGTCTTGCCGGGGGTCTTCGTCCTCTGGCCCCACGTGGATCTATGGGCCGTCAATCTTTATGAGGATTTGCATGCTATCGAGCATGCGCTCTCCAAATCTTGGTCTTAACATTGTCGATGGTGTCAGAGCTCTCAGCCCCAAGGGTGATAAACCTACTGGTGTTCGTGCAGGTTGCCCCGGCAAGGCCCTTGCCGGGGGAGGTCCAGCTTGCCCCTCGCCCCTCGTGCATTGAGCATCTGTCTTGGTGGCCTTCGGGCTTTGCCTTTCTCTGCCTCGCCAGGCCCTGCTGCAGGCGTGGCTGCGACTGCCCGTGCACTAGTAAGGGGTACAGAAGTACCCACACTTTTGTACACCGACACATTCACTAAAGGAAATATGACCTAGAGGCAATAATAAAGTTGTTCTTTTATATTTCCTTATTTATGATAAATGTTCATTATTCATGCTAGAATTGTATTAACTGGAAACTTGATACATGTGTGAATACATAGACAAAACAACGTGTCCCTATTATGCCTCTACTAGACTAGCTCGTTGATCAAAGATGGTTAAGTTTCCTAGCCATGGACATGAGTTGTCATTTGATAACGGGATCATATCATTAGTGGAATGATGAGATGGACAAGACCCATCCGTTAGCTTAGCATAAGGATCGTTTAGTTTTATTGCTACTGCTTTCTTCGGCTCAAATATATATTCCTCTGACTACGAGATTATGCAACTCCCGGACACCGGAGGAATGCCTATTGTGCTATCAAACGTCACAACTTAACTCGGTGATTATAAAGATGCTCTACATGTATCTCCGAAGGTTTTTGTTGGGTTGGCATAGATTGAGATTAGGATTTGTCACTCCGAGTATCGGAGAGGTATTTCTGGGCCCTCTCGGTAATGCACATCATATGAAGCCTTGCAAGCAATGTGACTAATGAGTTAGTTGCGGGATGATGCACTACGGAATGAGTACAGAGACTTGTCAGTAACGAGATTGAACTAGGTATGAAGATACCGACGATAGAATCTCGGGCAAGTAACATATCGATGACAAAGGGAATACTTTTGTACGCCGACAGGAGCCCTCTGGCCTGGGCCACACATAAGTGTAAGGCGTAGTTGGCCCAGGCCCAAGGCAGTGCATGGGCAGGCGTGACAGAGATGGATCACCATGATCTTTCTGTTAGTTGCGCTTCCCCACAAACCGCGTCGAGCGCGTACGTGGGGGTCGTGCATGGGATGGCTTCAGCATGCTTGCGTCATCTCGTAGTCGATAGCAAAGAGGTAACCCATGCTTCCCTTATTTAAAAAAGTAGGAATCTGCAGGGGCGCTACTAATTTACTAAGTGGACTCGGGTCGCAGCTAGCATGGCGCCGCACCCCATGATCACAGGGTAGAAAACGGTCGTCCCACTTGTCCTCACGCCCCTTCTGCTTCACCACGTAGCCCTCATGCCTTGGGAAGGGTGGGCAGTGGATGCGGAGGACATGGGCATTAACGCTGAGGCGGAAACTCATGCGTTTGTTGATTGGGGGAGCGTGTCGGCTCTGATTCCCCATGCTTCTGCAGGCCGCATTGGCTGCGTGGGGCGACCGCCCTTTGGGCTTGGTGTCCCGGCCCCGGTCTTGTTCTTCTATAAAAAGGGACAGGGATGACGCTTCTCTGCACTCGCCCTCTTTGTCGTGGTGGGCACACGACAGATGCCATGGGATGGCTAAAGAGATGAGGGGGCTCGAGGGCACTGGTGGGCTCCATAGGTGGGGTTGGTATGAGAGAGCGCAGGACGCAAGACATACCCAGGTTTGGGGCTCTCCGGAGAGATAACACCCCTAGTCCTGCCGAGTGTAGTTTGATGTTCGATAGTAGAAGGTTGCTCCTAGAGCTGTATGGAGGAGGAAGGAGGGCTGGCCAAGGCTTAGGCTGCTCCTTCTCCCGAGTTGGTGTTACTGTTGGGTGCCTGGTTCCTCTCTACGTTATCTGTCTCTCGTTGCCCATGTGTGGGCTCCTGGGGGGTTTTATAGGCCAACCCCTCAGGGATACAATGGTAATGTTACAAGTTGGTGGGTCTGGATTGTCGGCGTCCGGGGACCCGGGCTGGGACCCACTGGGGGCATGTGGCTCACCAGGTTCCCCTAGGTGCGGGCCCCACGTGCCTAGGGGGATCATGCGCCGTCTTGTCAATCGTCAGGGCGTGGCCGAGTCGACTCGTGTATAGTGGCGCTCCGTTAGGTCACTGCTTGCTGTCGTTAGCAGTGATGGCGGGGGCACTGTAGCCACGCCGGCCCTGGTCAGCGGGTAGGTGAGGGGCACTTTTGCCATGCTCTGGCTGACCAGAGGCATGGGCGGGGCACTATAGCCTTGGTCATTAGTGTCTGAAGACTCGTACCATCGCACGGCCTGGATGGGACGGGAGCTGACCTGTGGCTGGATTGTAGAGCACGCCACGGGTGGAGCTGGCTTGTTGAGGAAGCCTTGGTTGCGCCGGGTTCGGCTGTCTTGTACTAGTTGTTGAGGCCGAGTCAACGTGTCTTGCTAGGTCAGAGAGTTTGGCCGGGTTGCGGGGTTTGGCCGGGTCGAGCGACCCGGCCAAGCGCGTGCCGGCTTGAGGGGTGATGTCTGCTCCGTAGTTTTTGAAAAGGATCCAGGTTCCGTTGCCTGCCCGGGGTTCATACCCCCGACAGTAATCCCTAAAGCTGTGAAGGTCCGCCGTCTTCGGATGAGTGGGCCTTCGAAGTTTCCCCCTTAAGCAAGGCGGATTCTCCGAGCGCCGGGTCCGGCAACGCCCACTGTGTGCCGATTTTCTTTTCGGAAACCGGATCGCGGTGCCTCGGCGGGGGTGGGAACCGAGGAGTCCGTCGAATCTTGGGGCAATCCCTCAGGATTCGCGCGGGCGCCACATGGTGCCCGAAAGTCGGAGGGGCCTAACAGGCCACGCGCGTGACGGGACAGGGTCACGGGCGGGGGCCTGCCGCCGTGCACCCTCGGCCCACGCGCGCGGATTTATTGCAGCGTCTGGGGTCCGGTTGCTCTTTCCCGGGCATTTATTGCGTGTGTACGTGCGCACTTATTGCGGGGTAGTGGGAAAGGCGAGCACAGACGAACCCACTCCCCCATGTTCAAATCGACGGTTATAAATTGGGAGCAAGGGGGGGGGGGGCGGCGGACATTATTCTCGCTCGCTCCCTCCTGCCCCTTTGCTCTTGCTCTACCTCTTGCAACCGCTGCGCTGCGACACCCGTTGCTTCATCTTCCTTTTTCCTCTTTGCTTTCATCGATGGCGCTGCCGTCGGGCTCTTGGATGGGCTCGAACGTCACAAGTCGAGGACATCACCCATCTTCGTGCGTCCCGGCACTTGCCGCGGGAGACACATGTCGCCGTCCGTTTGCCGCGCGGCGAGCAGAGGCCGCAGCCCCAGGAGACGGAGCGCATGGTCTTCCTCATGCATTTCGAGCACAAATTTGGGTTACCAGCAACCACCTTCTTCCGCATGTTCCTGGAGTTCTTCGGGCTCCAGCCTCACCATCTCGTCATCGGCGCCGTCGTCCAGCTTTCGGGCTTCGTCACCCTCTGCGAGGTGTATCTGGGGGTCGAGCCTACGATCGACCTCTGGGCGCGCTTCTTCTCCCTGAAGCAGCAGGGCCCGACGGCCGGAGAGTTCGCTGACTGCGGCGTCACCGTCATCTCGAAGCGGTCGGGGACGGACCGCCCCAAGATCCCGCTGGAGGACTCTGCCAAGAAATGGCAGAACTCCTTCTTCTACGTCCGCAACTTGGGTGTGGACCGCATCAATCTTCCGGCCTTCGCCATCGCGCCGCCGCGGGCGAAGATGAACTGGGGCTACTCCCCAGGCGCCCATTGCAGGAGATTCTCAATCTCTGCAAGCGGGTGGTAGTGATGAGGATGCGGGAGGGGCTCACCGGCAACGACCTCATTGCCGCGTTCATCATGCGCCGGGTTCTCCCGCTGTAGAGGCGCTCCTACCTCATCGGCGAGATGGCCGGTCTTCAAGATCCCAACCGCATGGGAACGACGCGCCTGACGGCGGAGCAGATCATGCATCGAGTGAATGATATCTCCAAGGCCAACCTTGGGGAGGACTGGCGGTTCGGCAAGGTGCCGTACAACAAGTCGAATCTGGCGCCACTGGTGAGTGTTTGGTCACCTTACTTTGCTGCTGCGCATCTCCTTGTTTGCCCTGACGCGACTTGGGAGGTGCTTCTGAATGTGATCCGACATCCTTACGCACGGGCTCCGTCGCAGGTGGTGCGGGCGGCGTCGGAGGAGCCCGC
>NC_041389.1:400373766-400395987 GCF_002162155.2 Triticum dicoccoides
CCGGCGCGGGTCGTCGTGTGGGTAAGTCTTGTCCTTTTCTTTGCGTTTCTCGAGCTGTTGACCGCAGCATGATGTGGGTGACACTGACCCCAGTTGTTGGTGTAGTGGCGCTGGGCGGGGGAGGCGGCGATGCTGGCAGAGCCGGGTTGTCGCGCGGGGCAGCGCCGAGCCGCCCGCACAGAAAAGATAGCGTCGTGTCGCGGCCCCGGGCCCCGAAACACGTGGCGGACTCGGCCGGGAGCAGGAGGTCGGCCAAGAGGAAGCGTGGCGCCGGGCATGGGAGGTCGGCCCCCGTCCCCGTCCTGACAGGGTAAGTTTCTTCTCCGGTATGCGTGCAAACGGTCAAGCTGGCTTTGTTTTTGCTCATCCTGTCTTCTTCTTCAGGTCGCCAATTGCGCTCGCGAGGGCGCCAACGGACGCCGCGGCCACCGAGGGGACTGCATTCTGTAGGAGCCGGTCCGACCTTGTCGACCAGGCCAGGGAGGAACGGGCCGACCCGGACCTCGGCCTAGACGCGACCGATGCCGAGGGCCTGTCCTGGCGGGACAGGAACAGGGACGAGGCGGAGCTAGAGGCGGCGTTGGTCCGGGCTTGGACCGACGCAGCAGTGGCATGGGCGCGAGCCGGCGAGGAGCCGGCCTGGAGCGAGATGCCGGAGGGCTCGGTGGTTGCGGCGATGGTCTTTGAGCCCGTTGGTGAGGGGGCACGGCCGTGAAGGCCGGGCTGAGGTGGTGATCCTTGACCAGGAGGTCGTGGAGGTGGAGGACAACACCCCGCCGCGGGTCGACGTTGTCGAGCGGGTGGGGGCTGATGGAGGCGGCGGTGGCGCCGTCTTGGAGGAGGCGTTGCGAGCGGTGGCGCGCGGGATGCCACTGGTGTTGGAGGAGGCGCCGTGGGCGGCGGTGCCGCAAGCCACCCCGACAGCTGGGTCGATGGTGGTGCAGTGGGCCGTCCTGGCGTCCGAACCGGTGGTGGTGACGTTGGACGTCCCGACATTTGGGTCATCGACGGTGCCGGAGGGGGCGTCGGAGGAGGTGCTGGCCGTGTTGGGAGCGGCCAGCAGGGAGCACGCTTTGGTGCCCCGACAAGGAGGACGTTGGGCCACCGCACCATAGCCAGCGCAGAGTGGGGGCGCCGTGGTCTTCAGACCTCAGACCCAGGAGGAGGCGGCGAAGGACGCCGTCAGCCGCTGTCTGCGCGGGCGGACGGATCGTCTCGAGGCCTTCGCCCAGGCTGAGGTGGAGCGGACGCGGGACCTGGAGCGAGCCGTGCTTGTAAGCTTCTTTTTGCAACTTCTTCATTGTGGGGGCGCACCAGTGCACCCACTGGATGTAGCCCCCGAGGTTCGGGCCAACTACGTAGTAGTTGGGTTGAATCTTTTAGAATGATGTCCTTGCTCTGACTACTGCTTTCTTCAGCAACTCGACGCCTACCGGGTCGGCGCCTTCAACCGCCTCCTGGGCAAATACCGGGAGCTCAAGGAGCAGCTCATCACCAAGGAGGAGGAGCTCCGTGTTGCCCCAGGTATCTTCATGCTCTTTTCTACTGGGGGCGCTAGCGCACCCACTGGGTGTAGCCCCCGAGATTCGGGCCAACTGTGTAACATTTGGGCCAAATCTTAAGTCTTGCTTTCTTCTTTCCCGAGTCTTCCTTTTTGCAGCCGAGGTGCTATCCCGGCAGACACGGTTGCTCCGGGCTGGTCATCACTATGACCAGCTTGTTGCCGACACCGGCCGTCTTGGCGCCGAGGTGGCGCAGGCGAGGGCGGAGGCGGCCATGGCCCGGCGGTCGCTTGACGAGGCCAACTAGTTGCGGGAGCAGCTGGCGGGTCATAAGAGCCGCCTCGAGGCCGAGGTGGAGCTCCTTAAGGCGGAGGCCGCCAAGGTGGTGGAGGCGCAGTAGGCCCTGGTCGAGGCGGACCAGCTGCGCGGCAGGCTGGCCGACGACAAGGGCCGGCTCCGGGCCGAGGTTGAGCGCCTGCGGGAGCAGGTTGCCACGGCTGAGGGGGCCCATCAAGATGAGGCCCATCATCGTGAGGTGGCCGAGAAGGCGGTTGATGACAAGGGCGCCGAGCTAAGGGCGGCCCTTGCCAAGGCGACCGATCTTGAGAAGGCGCTCCAGGAGCGCGATCGCACCATTGACCGGGAGCAGTGTGGTATGTTGCTCGAAGCGCAGCACCTGGAAGAGTCCTTCTCCAGTAAGTGCTTTCTTGTGTTTCGCCAGGTCGGGATCCAGCTTTTCGTCCTTGTTGTCTTTTTCCTGATATGCTTCGCTTTTCTGGCAGGAGGTTTGCTGGAGACGTATCGACTGGCGGAGGAAGCCGTCGCTTTCAGCGCGACCCGACGGGAGTCGTCAGATCCGGGACGAACCCGCAGGTGGGGTGGACCTTCCCGGAAATCATAACCGCTGCCGAGGCCCGCATGCGGGTCCTGGGGGAGCAGATGGGGCGGTTGTCCCAGGTTGGCACCATGATGATGACGGCTCTTTGGCCGGGCTCCGTCGCGCCGAACAGCTTCACGCGCCTGGCGCATTGGCTGGAGATGGAGCCGGACCGGCTTCACGAGTGGTGCGTCTCTGCTGCCTGTGCCGATGCTGAGATGGCACTCCGGTTCACGCTGTCTTGGCATCCGGACCTGCAGCTGGACGTGTTGATGGGCCAGCGGGCCGGCTTGGAGCAGCTGTTGTAGGAGCAAGCCGGCAGGATTGCCTCCCGGGCCAGCTACATCGCCGAGTTCGCCTTCCATGATGAGTTCCACCTTGAGCAGGTGGAGGACGGCGGGGTCGTGGCTAGTGACGACTTCAGCCTGCTTCTTCATGGTCCGGAGGGGAGCTCCGAGGAGATAGGCGTCTACCGCGACGGGGGTGCCGAGGAAGACAGTGGTGCCTCGCTGGACCCGGTGGCCGCCAGGGGAGAGCCATCAACGTCGGGACGCGGCGCTGGAGATGCCTGAGATATCTTAGTAGGATTTGTTAGGTAGCAGGTCCACCCACCCACTGGGTGTACTGGCTGTAATGAACTCGGGCCGTGGGCCTTGAAATATTTATGCGTATATGTCATGAATGTTTCTACTCTTGCTTTTCATTTTTTGGACCGATTTCTTGCGCTTTTTCCTTTCTGAAACCCCCCCCCCACCCGTGAGTCAGACGGCCGAGGCTCCGGTCCGTGACAAGGAGTTCGGTTCTTCGAGAGGAGCGCACAGGACTTGGGTTCTTCAAAATGTTGAGCGCGAGTGAAACACCCACTAGACCAGCTGGCGGCAACCCAGCGGGGCCGGTTGGCGAGCAGTCGGTCGTGCGGCAGTTTATTTTTATTTTCTGAGCGGTGGGCCGGGTTGGTCGACCCGACAACCTTTGACTCGGTGTTTGAAGCATGAAGGAGCTCTGGCCCATTATGCTTGCCAGCCGACAGCCGAAGCCGGGTCTGTGGCTTAGGGCGAAGTGGGGGACCGCGACATCCTTAGTGCATCAGGAATCACCAAGTAAGGCGGCGGGGTGGCGATCAAGCCGGCCAGCCCCTGAGCCCCCGGGTCGAGTGGGTTGGACCAGTGGCCGGGTTCAGGAGCATAGTGATGCAAAAGAGTAGGGACACAATAAGTTGGTCGACAAAAGGCAGCCCCCGAGTCTCTATCGGTGACCCCATAGTTTCATGCATTGACAAAAGGCGACGATACATACACTCGTGCGGCTAACTGTAAAACGGACAAAGAAGTTCCGCGTTCCACGTCTGGGTCGTTTCTTCACCGGCGGTGTCTCTCTTGTGCTTGTTTGACTTGCATGCGTCGATGAGGTAGTAGGCGTTGCAATCGCGCAAGGCCCTGCTCACGATGAATGGGCCCTCCCATGGAGGGGACAGGTTGTGCTGGCCGGCTTGCTCTTGGACGAGTCGTAGGACGAGGTCACCATCGCGGAACGCGAGGGGCTTAATCTTCTTGTTGTGGTAGTGCCTCAGGCCTTGCTGGTAGATGGCTGAACGGCTGAGCGCGAGGAGGCGGGCTTCTTCGAGTAGGTCGGCGCCGTCTTCGCGGGCTTCTGTGGCTTCGGCTTCGGTGTACATCGGGACGTGCGGCGAGTCGAACTCGATGTTGGTCGGGATGATGGCTTCGGCTCCATAGACGAGGAAGAACGGGATGAACCCGGTCGACCAATTCGGCGTGGTTCAGAGACTCCCGAGGACGGCCGTCAACTCGTCAAGCCAGCTGCCGTGTGAGCGGATGAGTGGCTCAACGAGTCGTGACTTGATGCCGGGCATGATGAGTCCGTTGGCCCGCTCGACCTGCCCGTTGGACTGCTGGTGTGCAACGGAGGCCAGGTCGAGGCGGATGCCGGAGACGGAGCAGTATTGCTTGAGTGCGCCCTTGGCGAAGTTGGTGCCGTTGTCCGTGATGATGCTGTTTGGCATGCCATAGCGAACTGCTATGTCCTTGATTAACCGGACGACTGTTGGCCCGTCCAGTTTCTTGATTGGCCGTGCTTCGATCCACTTGGTGAACTTGTCCACCGCCACCAGCAGGTGCGTCATGCCGCCTCGAGCGGTTTTGAAGGGTCCCACCATGTCGAGTCCCCAGACGGCGAAGGGTCGGGCGATCATTATGGTGCGGAGTGCTGACGTCGGTTGGTGGCTGCGCTTGCTGAAGCGCTGGCATCCCTCACAATTGAGAACGAGCGACTCGGCATCTTGGAGGGCCGTGGGATAGTAGAAACCGTGGCGGAACGCCTTGGCCACCAGGGATCGCGACGGGACGTGGTGCTCGCATTCGCCCTGGTGTTTGTCGAGGAGGATGTCGACGCCCTGCTCCTGCTCGACGCAGCACTGGAACACGCCGGTGGAGCTGCACTTGACGAGCTCGTTGTTGATGATGCTGTAGGCGGACGCCCGACGTTGCACTTGTTGGGCTTCGGTCTCATCCATGGGAAGAACCCCGTTCTAAAGGAATTCTGATATTGGGAGGGCCCAAGAAAGAGCCGTCACAACGGCGAAGACAGCCACCAGGGCGGGTTCCGAGTCGGCAGCCCCCGAGCCGGGTTGAGCAGCGCCCGGGTAGGGGATGGCGATGGCTGGGTCCGAGGCGATGGCGGCCATGTCGAGTTGAGGAGCCCCCGGGCTGGGTTCAGCAGCCCCCGGGCCGGGTTGAGATGCGGCCGGGTCGTCTGGGACGTGGATGGACTCGGAGTCCGGCGACGGCTTGACGGATGGCTTGTGCAGGTGCTCGAGGGAGACACCGGACGGGATGGACTGCCGGGACGAGGCGATCTTGGCGAGTGTGTCGGCCCCTTCGTTCTTTGCGCGCGGAACATGGAGGAACTCGCAGCCCTCGAAGGACCCGGACAGCTTCTGGACGAGGAAGCGGTAGCTTGCCATGTTGGAGTCGCGGGCGTCCCAATCGCCGGAGCATTGCTGCACCACTAGGTCCGAGTCACCGTAGCACAAGACGCGTCGGATGCCGAGTTCCTTGTGAAGCCAGAGGCCGTGCACAAGGGCTTTGTACTCGACGGCGTTGTTGGAGGCAGCGAAGTGGATCTGGAGTGCATAGCAAAGTTGGTCGCCTTTTGGGGACGACAGCACGATGCCGGCCCCTAGGCCGAGTCGCATCTTGGACCCATCGAAATGCATGCGCCAATGCATCGAGTCGGGGGGCGGCGGTAGGTACTGGGTCTCAGTCCAGTCGACGAGGAAGTTGGCCAGGGCCTGAGACTTGATCATGGTGCAGGGCTCGTAGAGGATGGTGTGGCCGGCCAGCTGGAGCGCCCACTTGGCGACCCGGCCAGAGGCATCCCGGCACCCGATGATTTCTTCGATAGGAGCCGTGCTGACCATGGTGATGACGTGCTCTTGGAAGTACTGCTTCAGCTTCTTGGCGGTAAAGTACACGCCGTAACACATCTTCTGGTAGTGCAGGTAGTTCTGCTTGGAGTTGTTGAGCACTTCACTTAAGTAGTATACCGGGCACTAGACCGCTTGGATCTTGCCCTTCTCTGGTCGCTCGACCACTAGCACCATGCTGACTGCCCGTGAGGTCGTGGCTATGTAGAGCAATAGCGGCTCCTTGTTGGTCGGCGTGGCCAGGACTGGGGCGATGGAGAGCATACGCTTGTGGTCTTGGAAGGCCTCGTCTGCCTGGTCATTCCACTCGAACGACTTCGTCTTCTTCATCAGCTGGTACAGGGGTAGCACCCTCTCGCCCAGCCGGCTTAGAAACCGGCTGACCGAGGCCAAGAAGCCAGTGAACTTATGGACATCACGCAGCCGAGCCGGCTTGCGCATGTGCTCGATGGCCTTGATCTTCTCCGGGTTCGCCTCAATGTCGTGTTCCGAGACGAGGAAGCCGAGTAGCTTTCGGCCGGGACGCTGAAAACGCATTTTTTCGGGTTAAGCTTAACCTTGTATTCACGGAGGTTGGCGAATGTTTCCTTCAAGTCGTCGAGGAGTGTGAGGTGCTTCTTGGTCTTCACCACGATGTCGTCCACGTAAACGTGGATATTGCGGCCGAGTTGTGGTAGCAGGCATTTCTGCATGCAACGTTGGAAGGTGGCGCGGGCGTTCTTCAAGCCGAACGACATGGTGATGTAGCAATACGCCCCAAAGGGCGTGATGAAGGATGTCTTTAGGGCGTCGGCTGGGTCTAGCTTGATCTGGTGGTAGCCAGAGTAAGCGTCCAGGAAGGACAGGAGCTTGCACCCGGCGGTCGAGTCGATGACTTGGTCGATCTGTGGGAGGGCGAACGGAACCTTGGGACAGGCTTTGTTGAGGCTGGTGTAGTCGATACACATGCGCCAGGTCTTGTTCTTCTTCAAGACAAGGACTGGATTGGCCAGCCACTCGGGGTGAAACACTTCCATGATGAAGCCGGCCGCCAAAAGCTTGGTGACCTCTTCACCGATGGTTCTTCTCTTCTCTTTGGAAAAACGTCACAGGGGTTGACGGACAGGCTTGGCGTCCTTGCGGACGTGAAGTTTGTGCTCGGCGTACTTCCTCAGGATACCCTACATGTCCTTGGGGGTCCATGCGAAGATATGCCGATTCTCACGGAGGAAGTCGATGAGCTCGCCTTCCTATTTGCTGTCGAGGCGGGCGCCTATGACAACGTACTTGCTGCAGCTCGGATCCTCCGGGTTCAGCTTCACTTTCTTGGTCTCCTTGGAGGGCTTGAAGGAGGCTTCGTCGGCCAGGTCCTTGGTTGGGATCGATGCGGTCGGGGCCTCGCCTGCCATGGCGACGATCCGGTCGAGTTGGCGCCGCTCCTCGGCAATGACCAGCGATTCAGCCAGGTTGGCGTCGTCTCGGGTGCACTCCAGGGATTGCGGTAGTCGCCGGTAATGGTGATGAGGCCCTTGGGACCTGACATCTTCATCTTCAGATACGCATAATGGGGGACCGCCATGAACTTGGCGAGCGGGGTCGGCCCAGCAATGTGTGGTATGCGCTGGACAGGTCCACCACCTCGAACCAGATTGGTTCGCGCCGGAAGTGGTTGCTGTCATCGAACAGGACGTCAAGCCAGACCCGGCCAATGCGAGAGCAGGAGAGGCCGGGTACGATGCCGTGGAAGATCGTCCGGGTCGGTTCCAGGTCCTCGGGCTTGAGGCCGAGTTTGGTCATCGTGTCGCGGTAGAGGATGTTGATGCTGCTACCGCCGATGATGAGGACTCGGGAGAACTTGCACATGCGCCGTGCGACGATGGTGGGGTTGAGGACGAGGGCGTAACCACCCGGATTCGGCATGACTGCCGGGTGATCCTCCCGGGTCCAGGTGACCGGGCGGTCCAACCAGTGCATGAACTCTGGTTTGGCCGAGACGACGGTGTTCACCTCCTGCCGAAGGAGGCGCTCGCTATGCTTGTCGTTGCCGAGGCTAGTGAAGGGCCATGTTCTGGTCCGGGTAGGCGTCGTTGCGCATCACACCGCCAGCTGGATGCGGTGGTGGAGGTGGAGGTGGCTGCCCCGCGCCTGGAGTTGGAGCCGGAGGAGCCGGGAGATCGCCCCTCATGATGCGCTTGGCGCTGCCGTGCTGCCGAAGCGTGTGCGTGGACGGTCTTGTGCCGCTGTGGTGCTTGCAGGGGGCGTCGAGCATCTCTTCGAAGCTCATGGCGGGTTGCCACACCATCTTGCCGGTCTGCCGGCGCTTGGCCGCCGGGTCCGCCGTGGGCTTGGTGGCCGCGACGAGCCGATTGTCGTAGTGCTGCGCCGGCCGGTCGGCCTTGCGCTTGTTCTTGTGGTGATGGTGCTGCCGGCTGCTTTCGCCGGCCGGCTTTGGAGGGGGAACTGGCTTCGCCTTGCCGACTTCATCCAGCGCCACCTCAATCTTCATGGAGGAGTCGGCTTTGGCGTATTTGTCCGCCGTCACCATGAGCGCGGCCATGGTGGCCGGCTCGGAGCGTAAGAGCTTGTGCTTGAGGAGGGTGCCGTCTCGGCACCCGTTGACGAATTACCGGATTGCTTGGACTTCATGGACGCCCTCGCAGTTGTTCCGGAGCTCGGTCCAGCATGCGAGGTACTCGCGACCAGTCTCCATAAGCACTTGCATGCACATGGCGAGCTGGCTAGGACGGCTGGGTCGCTTGTAGGTCCCCGTGAAGTTGCGGACGAAGGCTTGCTCGAAATCGACCCACGTGTTGACGCTGACCATCGGCAGACTGTTCAACCAGGTGCAGGCCGACCCCTGGAGCATGAGCGGTGCGTAGCGCACGACGAGCCGGCAATTGGCTCCAGTGATGCCAATGTCGGTGGTGTAGTCGGTAAGCCAATCTTCTGGCTTCATGGTCCCATTGTACTTGGGGGTGTCGCGGGGAAGCATGAACCCTTTGGGAAAGGGCTCTTCTCGGATGCGTGGGCCGAAGCACGCCGGCCCGATAGCGCCCCTTTCCTCCACCTCCAGGGAGTGAGCGAGCTAGTTGAGGTGGTGGCGAGCGTCGGCGTCGTCGGCGAGCGGGCCGAGTCGACTGGCGACCAGGCCACAGGGGGCTGGGTCGGTTGGAGCCGGACGACTGCCATGCTGGCCGGATCCGCGCCGGATCTCCGGGATGGGATCGTTCCCCAAAATGCTGGCGGCCGTGGCGGCCGGGTCGCGCCGAGTCCGGGCTCGGCCGGAGTGCGCCACGCTGGGTGGCGAGGAAGCTGTGTGCTGAAGTTCGCTGGGTTCGCCGATGCGGGCGGAGCCGGATCCCGCCGTCTTGGCGAGCTGGTTGAGGCGGTCTTGCTGGGTGTTGGCCACGTTGAGGAGGTCGCGCATCTGCCCAATGCGCTCCCTCAGTTCCTCGCCCGTGAGCTGGTCCAGGTCGACTGCGGCTGCCTAGGCAGCGCACATGTTCTTTGCTGGTGTCTCATAGACGGTCGGGACGGCGCCGAGGGCCCGGCCGATCGCTCCACCCTGGGCATGCATGTCGGTGACCCGGCTCGGCTCGGCCGCGGCGGGCGTGAATCCGTAGGCGGCGTTGCGCTCTAGCTGAGCGGAATCCAGACGACGCTGGGTGGCGGTGAGCGTCTCGGATAGGTCCAGCATCTGCTGGGGCCTTTCCTCGAGCTGGGCTCGGGCCTTAGCGACGTTGGTGGCATCGATGTCGGTGCTGATGGGGATGCGGAGGCTCTGCATCATGGTGCACAACGGATCAGACGGCTCGGTCCGTTCCGCTGCGGCCCTGGCTTCGGTAGCCTTCCTCGTCTTGCTCGATGAGGAGGAGGCGTTGTCGCCGGTGACGAAAACCTCCACGTGGACGTCCATTGCCCCGACAGAAATGCCACCGTTGAGGGAGAGGGGGGAGTCGGAGTAGCTGATTACCTTGCTGGGGTACTCGTCGGCCGTGGGCGCATCAGAGATGCGCAGTGCGGCGAAGGAGGCAGCGAGTTCGTCGACGACGTCGTCCTCCACCATGACGGACTCGTCGGAGTAGGAGAGGGGCCCCGTCTGAAGCATGCTCCCGGCCAGCTCCCCGAGCTGCCCCACAGTGGGCGCCAACTGTCGTGGTGGAGCACGGCAGATGCCATGGGATGGCTAAAGAGATGAGGAGGCTCGAGGGCACTAGTGGGCTCCAGAGGCTGGGTTGGTATGAGCAAGCGCGGGACGCAAGACATACCCAGGTTTGGGGCTCTCCGGAGAGATAACACCCCTAGTCCTGCCGAGTGTAGTTTGATGTTCGATAGTACAAGGTTGCTCCTTGAGCTGTATGGAGGAGGAAGGAGGGATGGCGAAGGCTTAGGCTGCTCCTTCTCCCGAGTGGGTATTACTGTTGGGTGGCTGCTTCCTCTCTACGTTATCTGTCTCTCGTTGCTCGTATGCGTGGGCTCCTGGTGGGTTTTATAGGCCAACCCCTCAGGGATACAATGGTAATGTTACAAGTTGGTGGATCCGGATTGTCGGTGTCCGAGGACCCGGGCTGGGACCCGCTGGGGGCCTGTGGTTCGCCGGGTTCCTCTAGGTGCGGGCCCTGCATGCCTAGGGGGACTGTGCGCCGTCTTGTCGATCGTTAGGGCATGGCCGAGTCGAGTCGTGTATAGTGGCGCTCTGCGGGAAAGTACTTGCTGGGACCTGCCTTCCTTCGCTTGTTCTGTCCTACTGATGGTTTTCAAGATGGCTGAGTCATTTGAAGCACAAAGGTACCTAGTTCCATAGGTAGTTTGAGGGCGGCGCGCTTTGACAAGTCATCGGCGATGCTGTTCTCTGCTCGAGGAACATGCTCCGCTTATAGACCATCAAAGCGCTCTTCCAACTTCCTCACGTCATCCACGTAAGCCTCCATCAGCAGGCTCTAAAAATCCTTGTTAACTTGCCAGACGACAAGTTGTCAATCTCCTCTAATAATAAGCTTCCTGATCCCAAGGCCCGCCACGATCCTGAGACCACCAAGCAGCCCCTCGTATTCTGTGGTGTTGTTTGTCGACCTCTCCCGGGGAAAGTGCATCTGGATCACATACTTGAGGCGTTCTCCGGTGTGCGTGACAAGCAACACGCCGGCACCAGCACCTTGTAATGAGAAAGCCCCATCGAAGTACATAATCCAATGACTACTTGCCTCTTTGCCAGGAAGGGTGGTTTCTTGAACTTCTTCGTCGGGCGTGGATGTCCATTCTGCTATGAATTCTACCAAGGCTCTGCTCTTGATCGTCGAGATACTTTCAAATCTGAGCCAAAATCTTGATAGCTCCACTACCCACTCCAAAATCCTCCCTGTTGCATCTGGATTGTGCAAAATTCGTTGTAACGGGAGGCGAGTGACAACGATGATCTCGTGCGCTTGAAAATAGTGGCGTAGCTTCCTCGAGGCCATAAGAAGGCCGAAAAGCAACTTTTGCACGACAGAATACCTCGACCTAGCCCCCCTGCAAGAGGGATCTGACAAAATAGACTGGGTGTTGCACCACCTTTTTCTTCTGTTTTACCTCACTTGCTTGCGCAGACACTGCCTTGCCGGGATCGGATCCTACCAGGGGTCCCTCCCTGCCAGGCTCAACTCTGCACCTAAGGGCCCTGCCGGACCCAGCCGGACCCAGCTCTGCACCTAAGGGCCTTGCCGCTGTCGTTGCCTCCTCAACTTCTCTGTGTGCCACTAGCGCAACACTGACCACTTGATTTGTTGCCGCCAGGTATAGCAGCAACGGCTCTTGTGGCTTGGGCGTGACCAGTATTGGCGTAGAGGAGAGGTATCTCTTCAAATCTTGTAGTGCTACCTTTGCCTCCGGGGTCCATTTCATTGGACCCGTGTTTTTCAAAATCTTGAAAAAGGGGAGGGCACGCTCAGCAGATTTAGAGATGAACCTACTTAGCGCGACGACACAGCCGGCAAGCCTTCGGACATCTTTGACTCGTCTTGGCACCTCAATCTGCTCAATTGCTTTGATCTTGTCGAGATTTGCTTCAATTCCACGTTGAGACACAAAGAACCCAAGAAGTTTGCCGGACGGAACACCGAACACACACTTCTCTGGGTTGAGCTTGAGGTTGATATTACGCAAGTTTGCAAAAGTTTCTTCCAGGTCCTGCACAAGCATGGGACTGTCCTTGGTTTTGACCACTATATCATCCATGTAAGCTTCCATATTTGTATGGAGCTGGGGTTCAAAACCAATTTGGACCGCTTGGGCCAATGTTGAACCAACACTCTTCAACCCGAAAGGCATTCACACAAAACAGTACGTACCACATGGGGTGATGAACGTGGTCTTCTCTGCGTCTTCCTTCGTCATGAAGATCTGATGATATCCTGAGTAGGCATCAAGGAATGACAGCAAGTCACACCCAGTAGTGGAGTCCACTATCTGGTCGATACGTGGCAATGGGAAAGGATCCTTTGGACAAGCTTTATTGATGTCAGTTTAGTCGATACATAGCCTCCACTTCCCATTCGCCTTACGTACTATGACTGAATTAGCCAACCACGTCGGGTGGAGTACTCCCTTGACCAAGACTACTACCTCCAACTTTCTGATATCTTTGACAATAAACTCTTGTCGTTCCAACACTTTCTTTCTGACCTTCTGCTTGAGAGTCATGCATGGGGACAGACAACGAGATGTTGCTCAATCACCTCCCTGGAAACGCCGGGGATGTCGGATGCTTGCCATGCAAACACGTCGACATTCGCCCGCAGGAAGGCGATGAGCTCGCTTTCCTATTTGTTGTCAAGGGTGGAGCTTATGACAAAAGCTCCACCCATGCCATCCTCCTTGACGGACACCTTCTTGGTTTCTGGCGGGGCCGCCTTAGACTTCTTGCTCTTGCTGGTAGAGATCACTGGTATGTCCTCAATGGGAACACATCATTCCGAAGAGGTGCTTTTGCCGGAGTGAGTACAGGAACCCTTGCCGGAGCCAGGAGTCTTGCCAGCGACCGAGGCCCTGCTGGTCCTCTTCTCAGCGACGGGAGCAGGCACTACAAAAAAAATACACTTCCGTGATGATACGTGTTTGTCACAGTAGGTCGCGTTTTCTGTCATGCATGTACATCCATGACAAATTTATGACAGAATCAAGATAGTCATACCTGTGCTGTCGTAGAAGTGTTCCATGACATTACCAAAATTATCATCATGGAAGTGTCCACTTCCATGACGATAAATCGCGTGTCACGGAAGTGCTTTCATCAAGGGTGACCGACACGTGGCATCCACCGTGATGGAACGCCGTTAAGCTATCGGGTCGGGTTTTGGATCCGATAACCCGTTAACAGCCCCGACCAATGGGGATTTTCCACGTGTAAAATCATCATTGGCTGGAGGAAACACGTGTCGGCTCATCGTTGGGACAGATGTCATCCACTCATTGGACGTAAGGCGCCTATGATACATCGACACGTGGCACAGCCCAACAGAGGCCCATTCCTGTGAAAAGGCCGGCCCATTTGACTTGGTCAAAAGGTGGCGGGCCGACCCATGGAAAGCCTGTTAACGGCCTATTCGCATATAGCCCATTTACAACCCGCTAACCCAAGGCCCATTACGCCCTATCCGAATTAGGCCCAGTAGCATCATCTGGGCCATCCAATATGATTCCAGCCCGTTTTCACTTCTGGCGCATGTATGGCCCATGACGTCTTTCGGCCCATATGAAGCCCTATGTAACTCTTGGCCTATTAACGGCCCGTGGTGAAACTGGCCCGTAATGAACAGTGTATCACTTTACACGCATTAACGGCCCGTGATGAAACTGGCTCGTAATGAACAGTGTATCACTTTATACCCATTAACGACATGTTATTCCGTTGGGCCGTTTCCAACCCATGTTATCTTTCGGCCTTCTCAGAGCCCATTTATTCTTGGGCTCATTTCCAACCTTCGTTTACTTACGGTCCGTTACTGTCATTTTCTGCTTGTGGGCCAAATTCAACCCATGGTTACAGTCGGCCCGTTTGTGATCCGTTAATACGTTGGGCCTTTTTCATAGCGTCATCAACTACGGCCTATTAAAGATGGCCCATTATGGTCGTCCCATGAACGGACGATTCCAACTCTAGCCCGTTTACGGCCATAATGCGGTCTGTTTGGCCCATGTTTGGCCAATCGATCATATGGCCCATATAAGGCCCATTGATGATACGGCCCGTAGAAGGCCCATTGTTTCTATGGCCCGTAGGAGGCCCATTGTTTCTAGGCCAGTAGGAGGCCCAATGTCACTACAGTAAATATTAGCCCATGGTTATTGTGGCCTACTTCTAAAAAATAGGTTATTGCAGCCACTAGCAAACCGCGGAAAAAGAACTGCAATGACTACAAGCAAACAAATAAACAAGACAACAAGGAAATAAATAAGCAAGCAACTAACGTTAGGCTATCACGGCTATTACACATATTACATCCACTAGGCATCAAAGTTCGCCACCAGTGCAAATATAGGGAACAAAGCAGCATATCATATACACTGGTTGTCAAAGTTGGTGACCAGCGCAAATAAACGCCGCAGCAAAACAAATCCAGAACTGAAACCACTTTAGAAGATCTCAAGAAACAATATCCTGGGTACCCATAATGCTGGCAAGATACTTAGCAAGCTTATTAACTTTCTCTTGTTTGGCGCTTAAATCCTCCAGCGCTTGCTGTTGCACCAGAAAATATGCATCTGAATTCTGCAGGGACTTCCTCAGTCCTTCAGCTTCCTATCGCAGCACATCTGATCGATGTCTTTCAACTTGAAGGTGAGACTCAAGAAGACGAATTGATTCAGGCAGCAAGTTCGAAGAGCTTGTGCTAGCAGTAGTGGCCAGTAACTCGAACACTACATCAAGACAGGACTTTTGGGTTCCCTCACTGTCGTCAAGATAGTTTTTATCAGCTTTCTTGGAGACCAACAGGGATGTCTCACTATCTTGAACCTTATCTGCATTACTTCCTTTACCATTGGATAATGCGGTACTGTTCTCCAATATTTTGTCCGCATTCTAAAAGAGAAACAAGCAGACACATCACATGTTTACCATGTTGTATATGAAACTCATTTTGGTAAATGAGTTCAGTAGTAAAGTGGACAGGATAATAGCATGAAACAAACATATATCTATGTACCATGGTCACTTTATGGTCTATATCATTCTAGTTTTTGTTGCCAAATCAAGATAGAGACACAGTTCAAATAATATTTGTTCAAGACAAAGCAGAATAGACAGAATATAAGTGTGGGTAACTATAGAGCAATAACAACACTTGTAATGTGCATGACATGAGAACATAACTGTTTATTCAATTGAAACTGAAATCAACATAGAGCAGGTTACAACAGCAAACCAGTTAAAGAAATAGGTTTAAAACATACCTGTTGCGCCGTTGGAGTTTCAATTCCATCCTTCAAATTTGAAAATACTTGGTATGAGTAAATACAATAATGCAAGAGCAAAGGAGTATGAACCATAGCTACAGAACCTGACTTGAGAACAAATCTTCTTCTCCTTTAAGCGTTGAGTTGGGATTTGGAGTGGTGGTCCTCATGCTTTGGGCACTGCAGTTCCCTTACTAACTGCTCGTGTTTGGGTGCTCTGTGGTGGAGATGGTGCTGTGTCAACTGGAACTGGGTTACTATCTGCCGGGGTTGGGGTTAGAAGGGGTGTAGCTGGTTCTCTGTCCAACTGGGTAGGGGTACAATCTGCGAGAGTCTGGGTTATGTGTGGTGTATCTGGTCCTTGGGCAAGTACAACCGTGGTTCTATCTGCATCAACTGGTAGCACTATGTTTTCTGAAGACCATGTTGTTACTCCCTTAGATACTGCCATCACGCTCTCCAATTCAAATGGCTGATAAACAAGAAAAGTAATTGAAAGTATAGACATTGTATGATAGACAGGTGCAATGGATAGTGGGGAATAAAAGAGGGCATGAAATAATTCGTATTTAT
Source organism: Triticum dicoccoides (assembly GCF_002162155.2). Taxonomy (NCBI): domain Eukaryota; kingdom Viridiplantae; phylum Streptophyta; class Magnoliopsida; order Poales; family Poaceae; genus Triticum; species Triticum dicoccoides. Next base: position 400,389,575 of record NC_041389.1, read on the forward strand.
GGTGTCTAACCAAACATGATAGCATGACACAATTTCACATATATGATGGCTAACTAAACAGGATAGCATGACACTATTTCACATTATGATGGCTAACTAAAAAAGATGGAAAGACATAGTTCAAAATATGAGACTATGTAAACAGGATGACATGACATAACTATATAATGTGTTTATTAAATAGGTTGGAATGCCATAATTCATATACATTCACGGATAGAATGCCATAATTCAAAATATGATGACTGTAAACACTAAACATGATGAGATGATATAACTATATGATGTATTTATTAAATGGGTTGCCATGCCATAATTCAGATAGATGATGTGTATGTACTATGCAAACACGATGGCATGATATAATTCAAATATATGATTTATATAGTAAGCAAGTAAGCAGATGGCAATCCATATATGATGTAAAAACTAAGCAATGCAAGACAACATGCATGACATGGGTAATATAACCCTACCAAGTTTGAGCATAGACCTCAGGGGGGAAATAGGACTGGTCATCAGTCTCTGAATCCTCCTCTGAGGAGCTCTCTGTAACCAGCAAGATGTCTCCTTCAGCAGGTAGCATTGTCTGCTCTGGATACCTTGTTTTCACTCCAGATACTTCCATCACCGCTTCAAATGGCTGATGCACAGGAAGAGTAGTTGAATATACAAACGTTGTCGACAAATGGAACACGTAATACAAAAAATGATAGCATGATATAATTCACATACATGATGGTTGGCTAAACAGCATGGCATTGCATAATTCACATATATAATGCCTTTGCAACAAGATATCATTGTATAATTCACATATATAATGTCTTGCAACAAGATGGCAATGCATAATTCACATATATGGTAATTAGACACTGAACATGTGGCATTCACACAAAGCATGTCTAAACTAATCAAATGACATAGCAATGCGAGACACCATACGCACGATATGAGCAACATAACCCTGCCAAGTTAGAGCATACACCTCGGGGGGGGGGGGATAGGACTGGTCATCTATCTCTGAATCCTCCTCTGAGGAGCTATCCGTAACCAGCGAGATATGCGCTTCGGCAGATAGCATAGTCTGCTCTGAAGACCTTATTTTCACTCCAGAATTTGCCATCACCGTGTCAAATGGCTGATGCACACGAAGAGCAGTTGAATGTACTAACATTGTTGACAAATGTAATATGTAATGGAAAAAAAGGATGGCCTGATATAATTTACATATAAGATGACTGGCTAAGCAGGATGGCATTGCAAAATTCACATATATGATGCCTGGTTAAGCAAGATGGCGTTGCATAATTCACATAAATGATGAATAAACTAAACAGATGGCATTCGCGCAAAGGATGTCTAAACTAAACAGATGACATATTTGATGTATAAAGTAAGCAATGCAAGACACCATATGCATGATATAACCAACATCAGCATGCCAAGTTAGAGCGAAGACCTCAGGGGGTAAATAGCAGTTGTCTTCTCCTTCTGAATCCCCCTTAGAACAGATATCTTCCTCTTGATTACAATCTAAAATGCGTGGAGGGGGGCTGCCTTTGCGCCTACCATGGAGCGACGTCTGCATGAAATTTTATTGCCACACAAGGCTCGTCTCTTTTGCTCTACATGTTCAGTTCCATTGTTTACAATAACTGTCATGCATAGGAATAAAACATAGTGAGATTATGTAAGGAGTGCATGCAGAAATCCAGAGTGATGGTAGCAACCTGTGGATAGACCCAAAACCAATAATAGCAGGCAGATAATGGCTTCAGTTAAAAAATACAGATAATGGCTTCTTTACTGTTTGTTTCCCACCCAACATGAAACTCATAGTAGACACCGGAGATTAACCAGATAGTAGATAGATACTATTGATAGCGGCCCCGATATGTACCCCACAACCATTTAAAAACTCAAGTTTGACCATAGGTTGGAGCTGACTCAGAGTCTAATCAGTGAACAGGACAATAAAGTAGTATGTAATATTAAGCGATGCATAACATAAGCAGACACGAAAGAGTGCGACCTCTCATGTGGACCCGTGTAGTCCTCGAGGTCATCTGCTTGGTTGATGATGGTAATGCAGTTTTCATGGCTGCCAGCGGCGGGGAAGAAGATCTGAGGCGGCGAAAGACAGTCTGGAGGCCGGATCCCTGCTGTGCTGGACCCTTCTGTCGTTGGAGCAGCTGAGCTGGGGTGGACAAACCACGCAAGGTTTTCTTTGACAACTATCTGTAAGAGAAGTAATTTTGTAAGGGCTCGTTTGAGTTGGAGGATTCCAACAATGCAGGGATAGGAAATAGACAGGAATAGGATAGGAATGCACGTGCAGAACAGAGAATTTAAAAACACAGGATTTCTGCCAATCTGGGTGTTTGATTCACAACAATTGGAAGATCATAGGATGCAAAGAAGCATGATGAGATTAAGTCAAACCACAAGAAAATGTACGATTATAATGCTATTATGCTACTATCTCTTAGTCATGTGCTTCATGAATAGGAATTTGAAAAGGAGGACAAGTGAAAATTAAAATTCCTATGTTTTTTCTTTCAAGGAGACACTAAAGGAACAAATCCGTGTGCTCAGTGGACAATATATATAACATGTAGAGTAAAAAAGAGATGCAACAAGTGTACAACCTCTTTGGCGAAGTCATGTCGATCTCAGCGTGATTGGGTTGGCCGGTGAGGATGCTCCGGCTGACTTTGCTGTCGGAGGAGGGGAAGAAGATCTTAGGCGTCTGGAGATAGAGCCCGAGGTACTGCTCCGCTGTGATAGATGGTTTCGTCGTTGGAGCAGCTCCGGTGAGTTGTACGACGCCGAGGCTGAAGCAGGACAAGAGAGACAACGAACAATGTTAACCTGAGTGGAATTCTAATAGCATCTCCAATACATGACATAAAATTCATAACCACAAAGTGCTAGATGTAAAATACATCAGCCACTCATCTCTAAACTTAACTGTCGAAATGAACTTAACTGTCGAAACTGAACTTAACTGTCGAAACTGAATTTTTCTGTCGAAACTGAATTTTGCTGTCGAAACTGAACGCACTAGCATGGTAAGGCTACATGTCAGTCGACTGACTTTTTCATCTCTGGTCAGTCGATTTTGCAGCCGTTGGATATGAAATCAAGGGCCTGCGGTTCATCTTCAACCTCCACCCCCCGAGCCGCCAGCCACCACCGGCTAAACAGCAGCCCCCTGCCGCTCACGGCCGGCGGTGCGCCGCCCTGCCCGCCCCGAAAACACTCCCCACCGCCGGTCCGCTGCCGCCCTGGCCATCCCTCTAGGCCCCCCCGTGCCGAGCTTTTTCTCCGGCGATCCCCACACCACCGCCCCGCCACCGCCGGCGATCACCGCCCACATCCGGAACCCTAAGATAGATAGTGGGGTACCTCTTCGGCGAGTCCCCCTCCCCACTGCGGCTGGTTCTTTCTTCACCCAGGCGAGCCCACCGCTTGAAAATCGACTGACCCAAAAGTTGATTCAGTCGACTGAAGTGTAGCCAAATCGGAGCAGCATCGCAAGCAAGAGCAAGAGCGAGAGCAGCAGCACGAGCAAGAGCAGACCAGGCAAGGGCCCAAGAGCAAGAGCAGAGCAGCAGCGCGAGCGAGAGCTAAAGCAGCAGCAACTCTTACTGATGTGGACGTCGCCGCCGAGGGAGCGATGCCGTGGAGGAAGTGGCCGGCGACGCCGCCGTGGATGGAGCCGCGCCGTGTCGGCTCGGGACTGGGCAGCACCGTGAGATCGAATCAAGAAGAAAATGCGGCGATTAGTGTACAACCTCTTTGGTGGCGCCGATTAGGCCGCAGCTTCATCCGAGGAAATGGTGATGATGATGCTCTTTCGGTGGTGCAGGTGAAGACGGCGGTGTGGGAATGGAGGTGGCGCGAAAGATGAGGGGAACGTCGGGGCAGCTCCTTGGAGGTGGAGGATGGGGTGGCTGAACCGGCGAGACGATGAGATCAACGACGGATCCTCATCCGGTACGTTGGATGAGGGACGTCGAGGTGTTGCTGTGGATGACGTCGGCGGGGAAGAGGCTCCGGCTGGGTGGCGGATGGAGCAGGGTGTGGGGTTTCATCGCGGGTTTTCGCGGCCTCAGTGTACGAATGGGTGGGCGGATGGGATGGCAGTGGGGAACCGTGGCTTAGAGATGCGCTTGTCCGAAATGTGGGGTAAGTTACAAAAGTACCCCCCACCGATTTGAGGCAGTTCTTTCGGTTCAGGGGTGCCACGGGCATTTCGCGTGTCGGGATTTCACAGGAGGTGGGAGTTTTCGTGTGCGTTGTAATTTCGGAATAGCAAGGCGCGGGTTGAGATGGAGGGAGTTGTCGGAGCACAACGAGACAAAGATATATCTTAAATATTTCGGGCTAACAAGGCGCGGGTTAAAATTTCCGGACAAGCCTAACGTGTACTGTACCAAATCAATGCGCACTACAAATGTCATTCAAAACTTTGAATTCATGTTATGTTCAATTAAAATATTTCACTACGTGTATAATGCATGCAACCTACTACTCAAATGAACGTTTTAGTGCATTCCAAACGTATATACTACCGCTTCAATATGAACTAAATTTGAATAAGATCTACAGTAATGATTGTTGTGAAGTCAAAGCATTTGAATTCGTTTCTCTGTTTTAATGAGATCTACAATCATCATTATTGTCAAGTTAAACCATCTTTTGTGTATTATCTTCACATCATACCACATGATTAGTCTCGAGTTACATATGAACTATGTGTACTATATGAACTCGAACTAGATTTTTTGAATCCACTTTATTTTGATTTCAAATCACATTACATTTCTAGCTCTAGCTAGATCTTCATAATCTAAACCATGTCTCATATGTATAATGTGTTTACCACATTATGTATGGTGCCCCGCCCCCTACGCCTACAAGTATTTAGATGTGAGTTGCAAACACCACACATTACCACAAATTCAAATAAAATGTGAGAATGTTTGATATATAGTATTGTTTAGATTGCTTGATATTTAGTTGTAAGCTGCAAACGCCACACATTATCACAAATTCAAATAAAATGTGAGATTGTTTGATGTATAGTATGGTTTAGATTGTTCGGCATTTAGCTGTGAGTTGCAAACGCCATGCATTATCACATTATGGTATAACATGTGCACAACACGTGTATCACCGCTATATTCATGCATGCAATGTTTAAAACACTATGATCTCATATTCAAATATATGAATCCGCTTTCATATCAAATTATGATCTTTGTTAGTCTCTTACACCCACACAATCCTCTAACCTTTGTAGCTACCACTAACTTTCTCTCGTGCATGCACACGCCCTCCTCCCCCTCCCCCTCCCTCGGCATTCTATCCACCGGGCACATTCATTTTTTTTCTTTAGGTCATTCTCCTAGAGTCTCCACAACTCCTTTCTGACACACACCGATCGATAAACCTCTCCAGCGATGCCTGCCTACAACATACACGCACACCTTCAATCTCCTCCTTTATGTGTCCTTGCCTCGTGTCTCTCATACGGTCAGACACACGTGTAAACTCTCTCCCCTCTTTTCATCGATCTCACAACCGCACACTCCCCCCTATCTAGCTAGTAGTTGGGCCTCTCGCACCACCTCCTAGCTCCATTCTCTCTATCTATCTGTCTCGCTGGGCCTTATTTGCCTCTAACAAATGGACGTACACCGACCGATCTCTCGCTATACATATAGCTAGCTAGGTCCTTATAACACATTTTTACCCACACGCCGATCGATCTACCTCATTAGTTGTGTCTCTCCCTTCCCCCGACAAACAACAATTGATCTACCGATCTAGTTAGGTTTGCTTACCAAACACATGGTTCCCCTTCATCATCCATGGATGCGCCCCGACAGATCTATCACGCACAGGCACACACAGAAACACATCCCCACTCTTATCGATAACATTGTTGTTCCACCCTCTGTTTGTCTAGTAGGCCTCTCCCAACATCTCCGAGAAGCAACTCCATCACCCATCCAGCACTCTACCCCTCTCCCTCCCTCTCCCTCCCTCTCTCTCTCCTCTCTCTCTCTCTCTCTCTCTCTGTCCCATCATATTTCCCGTCCTTCAGTTATGTATGGATGTCGATCGATCTCCCTCAAGACATAGCTGGGTCTCTCCTTCTCAACACATATACGAGTCGTTCTACCTCTATAGTTAGGCCTCTGCCTACCCCTCCCCCCACCCACCCCCACACACACTGATACATCGAGCGCTCTAGTCATGTCTCCCTGCCACACACAAACTTGACATGTGCCCTCTAACATTCCGGTAGGCCAGTCGCGCTATATCTTTGACTTGCACAGATACACAATTTTGATGGCTCTCTTCATCAATCTCGCACCCACCCACTTGACCCTCTCTTC
>NC_041389.1:400396489-400455749 GCF_002162155.2 Triticum dicoccoides
TCACGAACGCGGTTTGTATCTCTCACACACACCCACGTAGGTGGGGGATGTGCACGAAGAGAAGAGTTGCATGCACGGTGCACGTACTCCCGTCTCTTTCCCAACCACACCCGCGCGGGTACACGGTGGAGCTCATTTCTGTACGAAAAGGCAGCCCACGTGGTAATTTGGCACGTGTACTGGTTGTCCACTTGGTGGAGGGAGGATCGTCTACCACGGATGAACAAACAAATTGCGACTTGACGTGTTATGTTAAATTAAAAAAAGAGGCAAACCATGCAGGGCCTACCTTAGAGGCAAGGCTCTATACACTGGAGTACTTTTGATGTGTCCTGTCAACTCACAGAACGAGGAGAAGCTTGCTTAGTATGCCATCTCCCCCGCCCACGGGCGCTGTGGCTCGCAGGATGAGGTGAAGCTTGCTCCACCTTTACACCCGCTCCCTCTCCCATGCGCGCGGTGGCTCGCAGGACGAGGAGAAAAATTTACTACTCCCTCCGTTTACTCCTCGTCCCTACTACCTTGGTTAAAGAGATTATATCATATTGTTTGGAATATATATGTCCTTTAGTAGATTTCAATATGAACTACTAGTACATACTCCAAACACTGATGTATATAGACGTATTTTAGAGTGTAGATTCGTTCATTTTGCTCCGTATGTACTACTACCTCTATCCGGGTTTATTGCTCCCCATTGTATTTCGTGCCAAATTTTGACCATAGATTAAACTAAGAAAATGTTCACGCATGTCACCAAACATTATATTTTTGAAAACTATGTTCAAATACAAATCCAATGAGATAATTTTTCTTGACATGCATTAACATTTTGTTAGTTAAATCTTTTGTCAAAATTTGGCACAAACTATAAAAGGGACCTATAAACCAGGATGGAGGTAGTAGCTCTCTCCCTTGCCCACGTGGTGGAAGTGCAGCAATTCATTCGGTCTCATATAGCCAGAACGATATATACTGCACTACCATTATTGCTCGACTTCTCGAAGAGGCGAAGAGCCAATCGCAAGGTTAATATTTTGGAGAGGAGTTTACTCCTACACGTGCGAGCGCTCCACTATATACATAGTCAGGACGGGCCAGCCTACACGGTTGCTTGCTGGGGCTGCTCTCTTCTCGCACAAAACGACTGTGGCCACATCTCTAACATCCCGGCGGATCACGTCCACTTGGGGAAGGGGTGGATGCTTAGTGTAGATGCGGTGGCCATCGCCGACGGTGAAAACCCACTGTCGGCACGTCCCGATCAGGGGTCCCTGCCATTCTCTCTCACAAAGCCGGTGAGGTTGCCTTCGTCCCTTGCTCACTGTCGCGACGTGGGCAGTTGCCGCCTCCCGTCGCCCTCCTCAAGGTTGAGCAACGTCCCTCAGGTACAACTCCCTTTACAGCCAGCTTGCACCACTGCTCCAGCTGCCCACATCACTCCTTGTGGATATTTCTCTACTTCTTTGCCCCGCACATACCTGATACCTCTACTGGCTTTTTTTTGAGGGAAACCTCTACTGGCTTCTACGTACTGTATTTGTGATGAGTTTATGTCTCATCAACTAGTCCCAGTAATCTTATTCTAATCACGCTTCTTCAGTTTCTTTGCCACATGGATGCTCATCTCGATTTTGGTGAAACTGCACAAAATGATCGATGGTCAAAAGGTTGCAAACTTCATTTATTAGGAAGCTCAAACGTTGCCAGAAAATTGAAGCCTGGTCAGGGTTCATGGTTCAAGGGCTAGGGACTGCATGGATCGTTTTTTTCTTTAGATGCCTCTGTTCCAAAATAAGTGTCAACTTTAGTAGTAGTACAACTTTGTACTAAAGTTTGCACAAAGTCAAGACACTTATTTTGGAACGGAGGGAGTACATATTTGCTATGATCTGTTAATCATTGAGATGCAATAGCATGCATGTTAGTCTCCTTTGTATTTGATGAAATGTTGCAACGGGCAACCTTGGACGCAAGATACATGTAATAGGAGCTGGAAGCTTCATAGCATTGTACAAATTTATCTCGTTGATAAATTACAGTACGTAGTACTATACTAGTACTTCCTCCGTTCCTAAATATAAGTCTTTGTAGAGATTTCACCATGAACCACATGCGAATGTATATGGATGCATTTTAAGTGTAGATTCATTCATTTTGTTCCGTATGTAGTTCACCTAGTGGAATCTCTACAAAGACTTATCTACTAGTAATAGCTAGCCCCCACTACTAGGAATTCTCTATCCTCTCCTTGAGCCACATCATCAAAATTGATGTAGCTTTTAGATGAAGTAAATCAGTCCATAATAGCCGTCTGATCTAGACGTTGAGAGGCTCCGCACTAAGCCACATGCAAGCATGCAGAAATACCGTGACACATGCATGAGAGTGGGTTTTAAATCACATCAACATGTCTGCATGCAAGCATGCACCGGTAGCATGCATGTAAGTGAGCTTTTAAGTCCCATTAACATGTCAAAAAGAAAAATATAATCCCATTATGCAGTAGGAGTTGGCTGATCTTTTTCCTTACGTGGGATGATCTAAATGATGATGGGAGTTTATTTAGTTTGGCTACCACATTTGTCATGCGGTTATAGAGTTTTTTTTAGTTCTATGAAATCGATAATTTTGCGCAGAGAGATATACCGTTGTTCCGCGGCAACGCGCGGGGACTCATCTAGTAATATTTAGGAATAGAGGGAGTACTATGTAAAGAGTTAGGTGTCGCACGATGATAGTGTGAGGTGGGCTATGTAATCACTGAGCCTGCATGTTTTCACTGCTCTTGCACTCCTTCGCTGTAAGAATGGAGAAAATTTTAATCTAGTAGTAGTAGTAGTACCTCCTTTCGCCGAAAGCGTGGGACATCCAACAGTCCTACCACCTCAGTAATAAAGACCAATGAGCCGTCAAATCACATAGACCCAACAGTAAGTTGGACGGACAAAGCAACCATCACTCTTGCGCCAGTGAGAGGTCGCGTCCGCTCTGCCCGGGCATGAATGCGGCACCGATTCTTTGGAGCGGTGCTGACCGTTTCGGGCCGGAAGCGTGCACGGGCGATGGAGGGGCTTTGGGTGGGCTAGGCTGGTCAGGAGCGGGCGTGGCAGCTGTCCGCATGTCCCTACCGGACATGCCCGGAAACAAGAGGATGCACCAACTCTCGCGGCTAAAATCGTACACTACACACCATCTCTCTGTAGGAGTAGGTCGATCTGTCGCACTCTCTAACACACACATGCTATTAAACACACACACGCACACGCACGCACCTTGGTCCTGTTGCACCTTCTAACGTGACTTATTACACCTAGACGGAGGGAGTAGTAAGTATACGAGATACGGTGGCACACTGACTTAAGTCGAATACAAGTGCCCAAAATTTGTGTGCATGTTATAATAAGGATTCACTTAAAATAGTACGTGAGTGAACAGAGGGATCAATTGGACAGTGTTCCTGAGCAGTAGCAAGATGTGTGAGGTAAGATACACCGCTGGCGCTTTTAATTTTTCTTATTAATTTGTTTGTTTCACCCTCTGACTGGTGGGACCCAACATACTACGTGGAGAGAGGTAAGGTGACTAAGGCTACATTATTTCTGCACCACTGTGGATAGTCTTACCACCAAAGCCACATAACACGATTATGATTGAAATCCCAATGACTCCCCCCCCACACAAAAACACGGCATGCTTGTCACACGAATGCAGGAATGTATAAAATGTTATTTTCCTCTAGTTGAACATAACGGGAGGGTTGTGTAGCTGGTTAGCCTGTTCGCCCATCAAACTTGAGGTCTCGGGTTCGATAACTACACTTGAGCATAATTTTTGCCAGGAGGATTCTTTGACTGGTCAAAATGTTTTCTAGGGTTTGCATGCTTCACACACTCTCTCCAGTATATATATACACGCTGGATCCTCAGCGCTTGTAGTTGCTCTCTTCACACTCTCTCGCCCTCTCCCGCTGGAGCCTCAACGCTTGTAGTTGCTCTCTTCACACTCTCTCGCCCTCTCCAGATCTAAACAAGACATCGTTGGCCTCTCTCTCCCCTCAGTGCTGCTCAAAGGGCCGGCAGGATCCGTCCGCCGGGAAGGGAAGGAGGCTTAAAGATGTCGCCGTCGGTGAGGGAGGGAATCCACCACCAACGCAGTTGTTCACTTTCCACCCAGCAGCGGCGCGGGAGGGCCTCCGACCCATTCTTCTTCGCCGCCGTCCCATCGCCCACCGAACCACGCCCCAAAAACCTTAAGGTATATTTTACTTACTCCACATGCATTGCTCTAGCTGCATGTATACCATGAATCTAGGACGTGGTTCAAAGAGGAAAGGAGTGGGGGAAAGTAGTGGGAAAAGTTGTATATATCATGAACCTAGGACTTGGTTCAAAGAGGAAATGAAGGGGGAAAGTTGTATAGCATGAATCTAGGACGTGGTTCAAAGAGGAAAGGAATGGGGGAAAGTAGTGGGGAAAGTTGTATCGCATAAATCTAGGACGTGGTTCAAAGAGGAAAGGAAGGGTCAAAAGTACTAGTTCAAAAAGGAAAGGAAGGGACAAGGCTATAGAGTTTGAGCAGGACTAGATTTGGTGCGCTCACATAGGGAAATGTGTCTAAAGATAACAAAACTGGGACCAACACAAATATGCTCCTTGGTTGTTTGTTCTTTGTTGCAACAGACTGTGCATGACCATAGTACATCGGTAGATGCACATGGTGCTGGTGCGTCCACTGTCCCGTGCAACTCATTAGTTGTTGTTAAATCTAAGGCCCTGTTTGGTTAAAAACTCCCTAGTCCCTACCTTCTTGGTTCCAGGGACTAAACATGGACCAGAGGTTATTAAATGACATGCTAAAAGACCATGTTACCCCTAGTAATGAACTAATAGAAACAAGGTGTGATGCGTGGCAGGGGCAACTGTTGGAAAAAGTCCCAAAAAGACTCCCTCGGGGTCTTCTTTCTTTAGTCCAAAATGCCCACTTTTAGTCCCTAAAAGTCCCTCCTGTTTGGTTTAGATGGGACTGACACGGAGTTTTTTAGTCCCTACACCAAAATGTCCCTGTAAACAAACACCCTCTAATAATGCCGCTGGAAAATTGATGCAATGCCACAGTTAAAAGCAACTTACATGTTTAACAAATTTTATTGTTAATATAATCTCTATGTTAATATTAATCAATGCCACTGTTTGAGAAATGCTACTGTCTTGCTTTCTTTCCCATTTAGATAAGGTAGATGCTTCTTTTTGTTGGCTTCTGTGTCATCCACCGTTATTGACCACTAATTGTTTCCTTTGCACCTCTGTGTAAACAGGGTTATCTACTTCACCTCGTTGCCATTGTGACCTTTTGTTGCACTACACAAAACACTTTTGTTTTAAGAGTGTTTTGTGCAGTTCAACCAAAATGTCACACCGACAACATTGCTTGATTGCTTGATCTTAGTGGAACTGCACAAGAGGAGATCTTACTTCCTATCCGTTAAGGCGAATTTGGTTCATATCTTCTTCTTGTGAGTTGTTTGAATTCTTTATCATGAGAGGTCTTCTTATTGAACCAAGTGATGAAGGGGAAGAACAAGCGGAAGAAAAACAAAAATCAACTCCCGGTGCTGTAATGAAGCACTGGAACTGTGATGACACAAGTAATGATATAGTTTTGCATCTTAATTTATTGCTATGGCTGGAAAGAGCAATTGTTTAGCAAAAATTTGATGCCATACGTAATTATCTCTACTTGTGGAAACAGGGATCTTCTTTGAAGATAGCTTATGTTTTAGTGGAACTGCACAAGGAGATGTTGGAAACATTAAACTAATCGAGGAGTATATAGTAAGCATGGCCACCCCCGTAGATAACAACAGATGGTTCCGGAGAAGTGCTTCGTCTATATGCTCTACACAATCAGCCTCCTAACAAAGGTTGGTACTCGCCCACTGATTTCATCCATATGATTGAGCTTTGTCATCTCTATTGGTGTTGTGCTACTGTTTAGATACTGTCATGAAAAAGTGGTATTGTCCTTGAGAAGTGCTTCATCTGTGCTATTTTAAATATTTCCTTTCGTTTTTTTCGAGAAAACAGGGATGCTAGCATTTAGTAGTCCTCTTGTCTTTGCACAACAGGATCATCTTCCTCTGAAGAAGAATATGGAGTACGTGAAGTGACTAGTTCCAATTATGCCAGGATGAAGAAGCCCTGTCTATCTTCTCATCAGAAGGAGCAGTTGAAGGATGGTTACATTACTCCCCACAAGACCAAACTAACTTCAGCTTAGAAGGACTGACAAATCTCCATTTTTTTGTTGTGATGCGCGAGTACAATGTTGTTCTAGGATTCTTTCTGGTGAGTTCCATTTTTCTAAAAGTGTGCTCTACATGGACCATGTATGTGCCTGTTGAAACTGTCAATTCATAGTACAGTTTGCTTTATACTAATCACTTTTTTGTATTTGTGCAAACAGGGGTGCTCAGCTTGATTTCAATGGGAACTGCACAAAATGTTCATGAATACATCGAATCATTCATTTCCACCACAAGAAAGGAGGTGCCCATAAGTTCAAGGCGTTGCAACATATAAGGGTGAAATCATACAAGCTATGCACGAATTTGGTTGATTTTGGTGGAACTGCACAAAAAGAACAACTGGTTTATTTAGTACGAGGTGCCATGTCAATGTCCAAACTGATGGCAAACCCTGCCCATTCCACAATCCCAGGCATTTGATATTTTGGAATGGGACAACCTTGTCAAATTTTCTCATTGATTTTAGCAAGATATGCATTTGATATTTTTGAATGGGACGCCCTTTGCTGTCAGCAGCGTCGATCAATTTTTATTTATTCTTTAGTTGTGAAGTAAATATTGCCTCTGACATGTGAGTCAGTGAGATGCATAATCATCATTGTTTTGAATGTTCTCTATGAATTGCCAGGCCTGTGTGTTTGATTGCAGTGTATAGAAATGCTAAAAAGATGCTCAAACTCTTTGTACTCCTTCTGTTCCTTTTTACTTCGCACATTCTGAAAGTGCATACTTTTTTGTATAAGATTGGTCAAAGTAGAGATACTTTGACTGCAGACAAAACTTGTATGCAGACTAGAAAGGACCGGAGGGAGTACATGTGAAACTGCTGCAAACGAGGTGACCACCCTGGGAATAATGCTAGTACGTATTGTTTTGCATGTTCATCAAATGCCAGTGATACAGGAATTCAAACTAATCGAAATAAATTCATTCATACATGGTCGGATTTCATATAAACATACCAGATTTCATTACATTTCATACATTCTTCAACTAAAAAGGGGTGCGCTGGAGGTATAATTAATTAACCAAAGCTACCCACCTGTGTCCCGCTGAGCCAAACAGAAGCTTCAGTGACTTAACTGCAGGTGCAGTTGCATAACTGACATGTGGCCTGTTGGGCCCACGTGTCAGTCAGCCAACTGCACCAGCAGTTAAGTAGAAGCAGCGTTCTTCTCCAGCGTAGCTCTCCGACTCCATGTCGCCGCCAAGAAGCTAACCGGCCGTCAATGGTCAACCCGCCTAGCTTGGCTTCAACCGGAGGGTAGCAGCGGTGGCCTTACTTGGACCTGAGCGGTGGCGACCTACCGTGTTCTACTCTTCCTCGTTTTCTATGTGGCGCGGCCTCGTTCGCAGAGGGCGGGGCCTCGGCGGAGCCGGCGATGTCCTCTGTCTCATTGCCGGTGGGCGGCGCCTCAGCAGAGCTATGGAAATGCTCCCCCATGTTGCCGGCAGGGTGGGGCCTCGGCTAAGCCGGCGATGTCCTCTGCCTCATTGTTGGCGGGGTGGGGGCTCGGCGGAGCCGGCAGTGTCCTCTGCCTCGTTGTTGGCGCCGCGGAGCCTCGGTGGAGCCGGCGATGTCCTCTGCCTCGTTGTTGGCGCCACGGGGCCTTGGCAGAGCAGGGCCTCATTGACGCCAGCGGAGCGGGGACTCGTCGGAGTCGGCATCATCCTCTGCCTCATCCTCGGTCTCGCCAAACAGCTCCTCGCCCGCTTCATCGTCCTCTTTGCTAGCCTCTTTGTAGGCGGCCGCAGCCTCCGCCACCCGCATGCGGTACCGCTAGCGCTCGAGGCGGCCCTTGCGGGCGGAGCAGTACGAGTCGAGCAGCCCCTCCTACTCCGCCTGCTCCTTGGCGATCTGCTCCTCTGCCTGCAGATGCTCCTGGAGGAGATGGTGGTTGTAGGTGGCGTCAGCCTGCGCCTCTCGGAACTGCTCCTCACGCATCTGCCTCACCCTGTCCATATATTGGGCACGAGCCTCGCCGATGGTCATGGTGCAAAGCACCGCCGAGGATGGCGCGGAGGAGGGGGTGGGTGCCGAATCATCGACTACCATATTCTCCATTGGGACGTCGTCGTCCTCCGGCTGCCTGCTGGCCAGCCGGTCGGCAGCAATGGCTACCATCTCCTTGTGGTCCATCGTCCGCCCGTCCCGAAGAGCGCTGGAGCGTGAGGAAACCATGGTGGGCAGTAGTGGTGTGGACAGGAGAAAGGGAACGGATGCGGATGACTGCGGCTATGGCCGGCGCAACAGTTTATATATCAATGGTGGGCGGGCGGAGGGACGGACGTGTGGCACCGGAGTAGCCGCCTCGGAAACCGCGTATCATTAATGTGTGAGGTAGATGGACGGACGGACGACACTTGTGTTGTTTGAAAGCGGAGCAATCGCCTGCACCGGGAAGCGGGCCGACCGGCGCTGACTGTTTCATGTGGAAAGCGCGCGCGGGCGAGGAGATGACTTTACTTGGAGAGGATGACAATGGGGACCCACCAGGTCCATAGCCTCACGTACGCAAGTGCCTCCTTATTATATATATAACTATAACTTATTTTGCTTCCTCCAGGTTTACTGACATCACGATCCCACACCATTGTCAACCTATGTACTCCATCCTTTCCGGTTTATAGGGCTTATCTCAAAATTTTAGTTTTTCCATTTTATAAGGCTCAATTTGGTTGTTTTCCATCACATGTTCAGATTCCAAGGTGCATTAAATCATTGCATGCAAGTATTAAGAGAAAATTGACCAATGCATGTACTTTATGGATGCATGCATTGCAATTAATGCATTGATAAACATAATTTTTTGAGGATAACAAGTGCATTAATTAGGTGCTTTTGCAAAACTACAAAAAGTTTCCACCACTCGCCATCTACCTTGATTGGTGAGATTTTTGAATTGAGCATTATAAACCGAAAAGGAGGGAGTAGTCAATAAACGAGAGAATTGCACAAGAAGCGGCCGACAGCTGGGACCAAGCAGCTCGAGCAGTATTTGTGTTTTTGAGGTGTGAGCACTACTGAGTTTTTTGATGTGTACCCCAGATATTAATTTTTGTCCTCTGAACAACAACGAAAACATCGCTGCAGGTATTAACTGGGCGGGCTATGGCCCGTCTAGCCCAGGCCAGATATCTAGCCCAGATATTAATTTTTTTCAAGATGAAAATGGCTAGCCCAGCTATAGTTTTTTTAGGAATACCCAAGCAAGGTCAAGTTGTGATTCTCCGCCCCGCTGGGCTGCAAATCTTTCCTAGGAGGGATGTATTAGGCTTAACAAGAAAATTGGCTTTAAGAAATAATAAATGAGATTTAATTATAAATACTAGGTAGTAACTATAAAAAAATGCACCAAATAGTGATTACTTTATAAAATATTATTTTTGGATATTGAAAATTTTAATTTCATTAATTGTTGCGAGCGCAATGTTTTGTTGGATTTTTACGTAATATAAATTTATATTGAAATTGTATTTAATCTGACTAGAAGTTTCGGGATAAAATATTCGGATTCCATCAAAATGTGGGAAATTTTATTGAATTCTGTTTTGAACGGTTGGTTGAAATGGGTTGTACTTTTAACAAACTGTAAATGGGTTGTAGTAAATTCCATTAGAATTTAAAAATGGGCTACACATTCTTACAAATCTCAAATGGGCTATAAGTTCTCTGGCACACACTTCTGGCCTTACTAAGTTGACGCGTAAGTTGGCGTGTCCCCTAAAAAAACAGAGTTGACGCGTATGCAAGGCTTTGTCAACTTATAGTCAACACACGGTTCCTGCAGCAGTGGCCCTTGGATGTCCATCCAACGGATGCCGTGCTTCTTATTCAATCTCGGATATTCTAGCTTCACCCGCCCAAAAAATGATTCCTCACCCTGACATCTGGGGCGCACCGTTTCGGAAGCTGACCTGTGGGCCTACTAAGTTGACGTACCAAGGGCTTTGTCAACTTAGTCAATATAAACGATTCTAGCTGCAGTGACCGTACGATGTCCATCAAACGGCCGTCGTGCTTCTTCAACCTCTGGTCTTCTTGCTCCAGCCGCCCAAAGCAGCGCCGGTCATGCCGCCTGCTCCTGCCTCCCGTGGCCGGCTGTGCTGCCGCGGAGGCCTCACCGCCCCCTACTACCCCCACCGCTGGCCAGGCCATCCCTCCACTCACCCACACCCCCTGTTATTCTGTGGTGATGGCAGCGCAGCCGAACCAGTGAACCCTCATATTCCTCTCCGCGTGTGCGTCCACTGCCGCGTCTTCGCCAGCTCCGCGTCGTCCCCTTCCTAGGCCTCGCTGTCCTCCACCGCCGTGGTGCTCTCGGCGCGGCATGGTCAACGTGGTCAAGGAACGACTTCCATCGGATGTGGACTATACGTGGAGAGGCTCACAGCTGGGTCCACGGCAGTCGCAAGGAAGTGCCTCCTTATTACGGGCAAAATAATTATTCCTCCACCTGACAGCGGGGACCCACCGGACGGGCCACCGTATTTCACGAAAAAAATGATTCGCCCCCTGACTGCTGGGACCAACGAGCTACATCTTTGCACACAAGGAAGTGTGTCCAGGAATAAAAAATGATTCGCCCCCCTGACTTCTGGGACCCACCAGCTATATCTTTGCACGCAAGGAAGTGCGTCCGAAAAAAAAAACGATTCGCCCCCCGACTGCTGGGACCCACCAGCTACACCTTCACACTCAAGGAAGTGCGTCCGGGCAAGAAAAAAACGATTCGCCCCCCTGACTGCTGGGACCCAGCAGCTACACCTTCACACGCAAGGAAGTGCATCCGGGCAAAAAAAACCAAAAGAATTCGCCCCCCTGACTACTGGGACCTACCAGCTACATCTTCGCAGGCATGGAAGTGCCTGACAGTCGGGACCCACCTGGTCGAAGCGTATGTAGCATTGGCATCCTGGTCGCGAACGTGTACGTACCTACTGGTCGATGTAGAGGCGCGCACGTGTCGTAGTAGAGGCGCGCACGTGTCGTAGTAGAGGCGCGCACGTAGTATGTACACGTACGTACAACGGCCAGGGTGAAAGAAAGAAAATACGGCCATGTATGTGTACATACGGGCGGGATCTCGAACGCCTACTCGCGCATACGTACGGCGAGGGCTCGTGTTGATGGGGAGGCAATGGAATGCGTCTTGTTCATGGGGAGGTAACGGAATGCGTCGTGTTCATCGGGAGGCAACGGAACGCGTGGGAGCCAACCGGCTGGGTCGGAACGGAATGCGTGGTCGTGTTCATCGGGAGGGCTTGGACGGAACAGGCGATGGAAACGAGGCCTGGCGTACCGCAAAATGGAGGAAACAGACCTCCTACGGTCGAAACGGGGTCCTGTTGATCGGGAGGGGTGTGACGTACCGCAAAATGGAGGAAACGGACCTCCTACGGTCGAAACGGGGGTCCTATTGATCAGGAGGGGTGTGGCGTACCGCAAAACGGACAAAATGGACCTCCTACGATCGAAACGGGGGTCCTGTTGAGAGGGAGGGGTGTGGCGTACCGCAAAACGGACCTCCTACGATCGAAACGGGGGTCCTGTTCATCGGGAGGGGTGTGGCGTATCGCAAAACGGGACTCCACGGGATACTGTTCATCTCCACCGTCGACCTCCTCCAGCCTCCACGGGCTCCTGTTCATCCAGCCTCCACCGCGCGCTACTCCACCGGCTACTGTTCAACCACCTGTGACGCCCTCGATTCAATCGTACACTAATCATACACGCAAATGTGTACGATCAAGATCAAGGACTCACGGGAAGATATCACAACACAACTCTAGACACAAATTAAAATAATACAAGCTTTATATTACAATCTAGGGGCCTTGAGGGCTCGAATACATAAGCTCGAATACACAAGAGTCAGCGGAAGCAACAATATCTGAGTACATACATAAGTTAGACAAGTTGGCCTTAAGAAGGCTAGCACAAAAGCAACATTGATCGAAAAGGCAAGGCCTCCTGCCTGGGAGCCTCCTAACTACTCCTGGTCGTCGGCGTCCGTCACGTGGTAGTAGGCACCCTCGGGGTAGTAGCAGTCGTCGGTGGTGTCGCCTGGCTCCTGGGCTCCACCATCTGGTTGCAGCATCTGAGAAAAGTGGAAAGAGCTGGAAAAAAAGAGCAAAGCAACCGTGAGTACTCATCCAAAGTACTCGCAAGCAAGGAACTACACTACATATGCAACATTATCAAAGGAAGGCTGTATATGTGGACTGGGCTGCAGAAATGCCAGAATCGTGAGAAGGCCTAGTCCTATCGAAGACTAGCATCTTCTGGAAACCACCATCTTGCAGCAAACAGGAGGGAGTAGAGTAGCATAAAGTAAAGTAGTAGTAGTGTTATCAACCTCGGCCAGAGATCCTTTCTCGACACCCTGCGAGAAAGAAATCCCAGAGCCATACTATCCATTTCTCATCACAATCCATTTCTCATCTCAATCCATTTCTCATCATGAGTATCCAGTTCTAGTTGTATCGATCGGGATACAACTCCAAGTGTCCGTTACCGTAGGACAGGCTATCGATAGATGTT
The DNA here is from genome assembly GCF_002162155.2 of Triticum dicoccoides. Taxonomy (NCBI): domain Eukaryota; kingdom Viridiplantae; phylum Streptophyta; class Magnoliopsida; order Poales; family Poaceae; genus Triticum; species Triticum dicoccoides. The sequence continues at coordinate 400,409,341 of NC_041389.1, forward strand.
TTCTTCCCTGCAGGGGTGCACCAACTTACCAACCACGCTCGCTTAACTCTGGCCGGACACACTTTCCTGGGTCATGCCCGGCCTCGGCCAAACAATACGCCGCAACCCGACCTAGACTTAATAGAGAGGTCAGCACGTCGGACTAAACCTATGCCCCCAGGGGTCATGGGCCATCTCCCCGGAAACTCCTGCACGTTGCGTACGCGGCCGGTGAGCATACCTAGCCTCCCTTATACAAGAGAAGGCGTAACCAGTCCAACCCGGCGCGCGCCGCTCAGTCGCTGACGTCTATTAAGCTTCGGCTGATGTATACGACACAGAACGCCCATACTATGCCCACGTGATGGTTAGTGCTATCAGGCCAGAGGCCCCTCGGATCAAATATCCAAATCGTAGTGGATTAGGAACGCGCGGTAATAAGCAGAGCCTCACGAAAGATGTGACCCCGTTGCCCCATCTCGAGGACTTGCGACAAGGGCTAAGAATGCCCGACCACGCCTCGTAATTATCTCTCGGGCACCTTCCAGGTCAACCCGACTCCACATCACTCGCAATTATGCTCGCGTTGGTACCCCTCGGGGTTGATCCGTCTTTAGTAACATGGTTCAGTGTAAAGTCATAGTAACCATAGTAACTGTGTGTCTAAACTTCAAGGGGAAAACCCGAGGAATCACCCCTGGTGAATTCCACTCGACGTAATCATCAAGGTGAACGTAAGAGGAATCACCCCCGAGGTTCACACTTGAGGGGTTGCACGATAGAGTCGTATCGGAAGTGGTTAAGGAGAAATCACCCTCGATAACCACGACCGAATAGCTACACTACAGGGTTAACATCAGAAGTGCTGTAGAGGTCTCACCCTCGGCACTCGATAGTAACCCAGCAGTGTCGAGCAACTAAGGGGAAAGTGATGTGCGGTGCCGGGGCCTGGTCTTCGATCCCGTTAATCGGGTCTTCGATGATGAAGCAGGGGCAACAAGGACAAGGTGGGGGTCACTGATGGATCACTAACCAACCTATACTAAGCAGTTTAGGATAAGCGGGTAAGGTACAACATCAGATACAAAGGAAGGCTATGCATCAGAATAGGAGCAATCAATAACAGCAGCAAAATCTAATGCAAGCATGAGAGAATGAAATGGGCGATATCGGGATGATCAAAAGGGGGGGCTTGCCTGGTTGCTCTGGCAAGGAGGGGTCGTCGTCGACGTAGTCGATCACAGGGGCAACATCGGTCTCGGGGTCTACCAAAGAGAAGAGGGGGAGAAACAGTAAATACAAAGCAAACATAGCATCACAAAGCGTAACATGGCAATATGTTGTGCCGGGTGTGACCTAACGTATGGCTACACGATATAGGTGAAGGAGGAATTCAACCGGGAATGTTTTCCCGGTTCCGGACGTCTGTCAGACAGATGAACCGAAGGGGAAAGGTTCGAGGTTTGCTAAGCTAGGGACATGTGGCGGACGAACGAACCGCGTATTCGGATTCGTCTCGTCGTTCTGAGCAACTTTCATGTATAAAGTTTTTGGATCCAAGCTACGGTTTATTTTATATGAATTTTCAAAGCTTTAAACATTTTTTAATGTATTAATTCGAAATATAAATAGCAAAAAGTTTTGTCACCTAGTAGTACTCTAGCCAGAGTGTATTACAGGTGGGGCCAGTGGGTTTAGTCAACAGTTGACCAATCAAGATTGACTGGTCAACAGGGTCAAAGCAGGGCCATCTGTCATTGACTTTAGTTTAATAAAATGGTAATTAACAGGGATGATCCCACATGTCATTTACTTAGGCTAAATTAGCACTAAATAAATACTAATTAATCCTAAACCTAAATCTAAACAAGGGCCGGCCTCAACACAGCCAGCCATCTGGCTGGCTCACACACACACACGCACCTAGTACACACACAGTGCCACAGAGCACACATGGCCACGGCCATTGCCGTGGCCAGCAACGGCAGCAGCTGGCGGTAGTGGCGCAGCGCAGCCGCTAAGCGAGCAACACAAGCTGCGGCAGCCTGCACGCAGTAGCAGAAGCAGCAATAAGGGGCAATAGTACATAAGTAGCAGCAGTCTGAGCAGCACAGCAGCGGCAAGCAGCAGCGGCAGCTTGCAACAGCAGAGTAGCACGATGCGCGGGGAAGGAGGAGCAGGGTGCGGCCCCGGGCAGCAGGGCCCACGAGCATGCACGCACGCGCGAGGCGCAGCCGAGGCGCGGGGCTGGGCGCGCAAGGGAGCAGAGCTCCGTCCGGTCACGGGAGGTCGTGTTCGGCGGCTTAAGGCAACAGATCGAAGGGGGAAAGGGAGGAATCGGGGAAGAAGCTCACCTCGGAGCTCGTGGTGTGGTCGAGGAAGCGACATGGAGTCGAGGTGGACCGGAGGAGCGGAGGAGCGACGCGGGGGCGACGAACGGAGTCAGGTCCCGAGGTCGAAGGCGGCTCGATCCAGTTGATGTAGGTGCTCCGAGCTCGAACGCGTCCCTGTAGTGGAAGGAGATGAGCGTAGCCGACCTCTTGAATAAGCTAGTGGGGCTCGAGGTCATCGGGAAGCACGCGGACGGCGAAGACAATGGCGACGGCGGCTCGGCTTGTCGCTGGGAGGAAGCAAAGGCGCGAGGGGAAAGGAAGAGGGGGCTAGGGTTCGTTCCGCGGGGCAGAGGGGGTCCTTATCTTCGCGGGGCACCGCCGGATGGCCGACGTGTGGCTGGAGGGGCGACCATAGCCGCGGGATGGCCGCCACGCCCTCCCCCTGTATCCTGTAGCGTGAGGAGGGAGAGGAGGTGAGGTGGGCCGCTGGTGCTCCGTGGCCTCCAGGGCCTAGATGCACATTAGTTAGTTAGGCCCTTTTACTGATTTTATTTTTGTGTTTTTTATAATTTCCTCATTGTTTTATTATTTAAAGCAAAACGCAATTGAATTTCCCTGACAAAGATATTTGGCACATAATTATTAGTCATAAATTTGGAGAGGCCCACAAATTTTGAGGTCAAAAGAAATTGTTTAAAATATTTGTTTATTTTGAAAAGGCTATTCTATTTGCTGCTGGACCAGTTATTATTTTCCTATGAATTTATTTGTGAGCCAAATGAAGTTGGTTTCAACATGAAGATGATCACGGAAATTTATAGAATTATTATTCAAACATTTTAGTTTTACCGATCGAAGAATTAATAATTTCACTTGAAATTTAAATATGAATTTGACTTTGATTTTTGGACAAATGGAAATAGTAATCATGATGACCTGGCCACCATTTAGGGGAAGATTGCTGTAGCATGATTCTCGGGGTGTTACAAATCTCCTCCACTATAAGAAATCTCGTCCCGAGATTTAAGGGGTGGATTAAGGGGGAAAGACTCGGGAAGGACGGAGCTCAACACAAGATAGTTACCTGGGGACTATCTCAATGAACATGGCAAAGAGGCATCTCTCGAGTTAAAACTCAAGAAAGTCATCGAGAGCAAGGTAAGAATGTGCAATAAGAAGCTTCAATCGGGTAGGCAATCGTTCATTGCCTGGAACAGAGTGTGAAAGGGTTTAGAGCAACGGGAATAAGTATTTTGTCTGATACCAGAATTGATGATTTCTTAGAAGATGGCTCGTGAATTACATATGAGGCCACTCACGAGGAATAACTTTGGGATTAAGGGGTGTACAGGAGAGTCAGGTTTCGATCATGTGGAACTCTGGGTTATGGGCCCATCATTTGGGTTAAAAGTAGAAGGAGCGGTGACATCTTGCACGGTCATGATAGCAAGGCATGTCAGAGGATAGCCAATCAGTTATGTTGGCAACAACATGGGTACCAAGGGCGAGGGACGGAGAGAACCATTTTCCTTCTCATTGAAACGAGACGGACCAATAGGCAAGGTTCTCGTCCATCGGTGGTTACCGGAATGCCATCAATAGTAGTAACAGGGGCTTACTGACTGAGTTGTACATCGAGGTGTTTACCTAACCAGGAAATTATCACTGCTCAGATAAATCAGCTTACAAGAAAGGTTAAACAAAATAATGGAAAGGAAAATGTGATTACTAGATCAAACAGTCCAATGGAAAGGAAGACGTGTTTACACATAAGAGTTGGGAGTATATCCTTCCCAAGGAAAAGCAGAGCAGGATATACATGATAGGACAGCAAGTTCAAAAGCATTTAGATAATGGGGCGAGGGAAGAATCCTGATATTACCCATTCAACGGTGTTTGGATAATAGATCAAGAAAAATTCGACAATGTGCTTCCAATGTTCTTGTTGATATGCGGAATACCCCAGTCATGCTTTGAGGTAGCATTAACATGGTGTTACAAGTAGGGGTTGGAGTTGAAGATCACAAGAAATACTCAAGGAACAATTGCAGGAATAGCAAGGAGCCCAAGGTATAACCAAGACATGATCAAACATGTGTTGGAAAGAAGACAAGGGGGTTGTCAATGATAACTCAAATCATTGAAGGTCAAGGATGGTATTTCTCACCATGAATTCAATTGTCATCTCAACGGAAGTCAAAATGTTGATGCTGATCACGATGCATTTGTCGAGAGGCTCTATGAAGATGCCATCGAGGAGCGATGCCATCAAGCAACAGGAAAGATGAAGCGAAAGGCTATTGGAACCACAGATACGACACAAGCTCAAAATCAAGCTTGTTGTTCGAGGTGAATTGATAAAATGAGGAAGATCGACGTAAGCTTCGCTCATCGTCGAAAAGTTGTGCTCCGGGAATAAGGACCAGGTAGCACAGTTAAATTAGCACGACAATGATATAGCCGATCAGGCTAGGAATGAGGTGACGAAGTATCACTCCAATTAAGAATTTACAAGAGGTAGTGTAATGACACAATATCATCGAGATAACATGAGGCAATACTTGAAGGTAGATCAAATTAGAGGTTGGACAGGTGAAATGACTTGCAGGACACAAGTATTTTAACTTGTCCGGGAAATGGAATTAAGGAGAAATTATGGTAGGAACCACGATTATGAATGATCAAACCACCGATAGAAGTTGAACTTATAACAAGGGGGTAATTATTTTTATGAGCAGCTTACATGATAAGTTCTACATCGGGTCCGTGGGCATGAACACAAACGTTCAAGGTTGACTCCCACTTCTTCAATGCATAACCTTTCATTCACTCCTCGTTTTTGAAGAATTTGTAGTGCGAAAGATTTATCTGGTGAAGCACCAGAAGAGTATGACTCACATCTCTTTCGAGTTCACACAAATTTTAGGAAAGGTATAGGTTCAACCCGTAGGGGTATCTTAGGAACATATACCATTAACTTCCAGAGCATATAACATCAGCTCAATGATAGAGCATGGTTGACAATAAGCAGAGGATGCAACTTACCGAAGGCGGTATCAGGGGAAGAGCGCACAAGATTTTGAATATGAAGGACATTGTCGGATAATAATCCAACAAAGTATTCAGCGGTCCTCAATGTATCTGATGTGAGTATCAGTACTCAATCAGAAGAGGGAAAGAATGCGAAGGCATTAGATTATAGAAACAGCTGAATAATTCGACGTTCAAGTTGAAGGGAACTAGGTGGACAATCAATTACAACATGATTGGCCGAGATCCAACTCATGTCTAGAATGACGTATGAGCAGGAAGGTCAAATTTCAGGGTTCAACTGATGATTGAGAGAGCAATCGCAACATAATGAATCAATAGGCTCAGGATGACAATGACAAAGGATATTAATGAATACTGCTCGACATATGGATTTAACCATAATGCAGGGAGACAAGACTTTCGGGAGCACTAGGCTGTAGAGGATCTTCAGGAGATCGAATTGCATTCGAAGAATTTTTATGAGACATATGATCAACTGGGGATGAACAAATCCCTAATAAGTGTGTGGAATTATTCGTAGGGTTATTCAGGCAGAAAAGAGTTGCAAGGCAGTCGAAAAAAAGGGTTCTCGAAAGTCAGAGAATACTTCCGGGTATCTTGTAATAACGAGAATAACTAGGGATGGAAGTAAGAATGGCGAGGGTACACAGTTATCCATAAGGATTCAACGGTGTTAAGGGATTGCAAAAGAAATCAACACAAGTTCTCAGGAATAGATCGGAGAATTTCTTTGAAGTCTTCTGGTGAAGCAGGCAACCATCCGGAATGAAGGGGCTCTTCGGGGAAAGTCGTTACGAGATCCTAATGTTAGAGGTAGCAAAATCGTTTAACCCGAATGGAAGAGAGATCAGAGTCCCAGAGTATAGACAAGGAATAAAAGATCCTAATACCACCTAGTTGGCAACGTGGGCCCGTAAGCCACACAGCCAAGTTAGTAAAACAATTTTCGGTTTCTAGACTCAACTTCGGCCAAGGAGTTGGAAAGGGGGCTACCTATAGGCACTCGGCTCTAATACCAACTTGTGACGCCCTCGATTCAATCGTACACTAATCATACACGCAAATGTGTACGATCAAGATCAAGGACTCACGGGAAGATATCACAACACAACTCTAGACACAAATTAAAATAATACAGGCTTTATATTACAAGCCAGGGGCCTCGAGGGCTCGAATACATAAGCTCGAATACACAAGAGTCAGCGGAAGCAACAATATCTGAGTACAGACATAAGTTAGACAAGTTGGCCTTAAGAAGGCTAGCACAAAAGCAACATTGATCGAAAAGGCAAGGCCTCCTGCCTGGGAGCCTCCTAACTACTCCTGGTCGTCGGCGTCCGTCACGTGGTAGTAGGCACCCTCGGGGTAGTAGCAGTCGTCGGTGGTGTCGCCTGGCTCCTGGGCTCCACCATCTGGTTGCAGCATCCGAGAAGAATGGAAAGAGGTGGAAAAAAGAGCAAAGCAACCGTGAGTACTCATCCAAAGTACTCGCAAGCAAGGAACTACACTACATATGCAGCATTATCAAAGGAAGGCTGTATATGTGGACTGGGCTGCAGAAATGCCAGAATCGTGAGAAGGCCTAGTCCTATCGAAGACTAGCATCTTCTGGAAACCATCATCTTGCAGCAAATAGGAGGGAGTAGAGTAGCATAAAGTAAAGTAGTAGTAGTGTTATCAACCTCGGCCAGAGATCCTTTCTCGACACCCTGCGAGAAAGAAATCCCAAAGCCATACTATCCATTTCTCATCACAATCCATTTCTCATCTCAATCCATTTCTCATCATGAGTATCCAGTTCTAGTTGTATCGATCGGGATACAACTCCAAGTGTCCGTTACCGTAGGACAGGCTATCGATAGATGTTTTCTTCCCTGCAGGGGTGCACCAACTTACCCACCACGCTCGCTTAACTCCGGCCGGACACACTTTCCTGGGTCATGCCCGGCCTCGGCCAAACAATACGCCGCAACCCGACCTAGACTTAACAGAGAGGTCAGCACGCCGGACTAAACCTATGCCCCCAGGGGTCATGGGCCATCTCCCCGGAAACTCCTGCACGTTGCGTACGCGGCCGGTGAGCAGACCTAGCCTCCCTTATACAAGAGAAGGCGTAACCAGTCCAACCCGGCGCGCGCCGCTCAGTCGCTGACGTCTATTAAGCTTCGGCTGATGTATACGACGCAGAACGCCCATACTATGCCCACGTGATGGTTAGTGCTATCAGGCCAGAGGCTCCTCGGATCAAATATCCAAATCGTAGTGGATTAGGAACGCGCGGTAACAAGCAGAGACTCACAAAAGATGTGACCCCGTTGCCCCGTCTCGAGGACTTGCGACAAGGGCTAAGAATGCCCGGCCACGCCTCGTAATTATCTCTCGGGCACCTTCTAGGTCAACCCGACTCCACATCACTCGCAATTATGCTCGCGCGGGTACCCCTCGGGGTTGACCCGTCTTTAGTAACATGGTTCAGTGTAAAGTCATAGTAACCATAGTAACTGTGTGTCTAAACTTCAAGGGGAAAACCCGAGGAATCACCCCCGGTGAATTCCACTCGACGTAATCATCAAGGTGAACGTAAGAGGAATCACCCCCGAGGTTCACACTTGAGGGGTTGCACGATAGAGTCGTATCGAAAGTGGTTAAGGCGGAATCACCCTCGATAACCACGACCGAATAGCTACACTACAGGGTTAACATCAGAAGTGCTGTAGAGGTCTCACCCTCGGCACTCGATAGTAACCCAGCAGTGTCGAGCAACTAAGGGGAAAGTGATGTGCGGTGCTGGGGCCTGGTCTTCGATCCCGTTAATCGGGTCTTCGATGATGAAGCAGGGGCAACAAGGACAAGGTGGGGGTCACTGATGGATCACTAACCAACCTATACTAAGCAGTTTAGGATAAGCGGGTAAGGTACAACATCAGATACAAAAGCAGGCTATGCATTAGAATAGGAGCAATCAATAACAGCAGCAAAATCTAATGCAAGCATGAGAGAATGGAATGGGCGATATCGGGATGATCAAAAGGGGGGGCTTGCCTGGTTGCTCTGGCAAGGAGGGGTCGTCGCCGACGTAGTCGATCACAGGGGCAACATCGGTCTCGGGGTCTACCAAAGAGAAGAGGGGGAGAAACAGTAAATACAAAGCAAACATAGCATCACCATGGTTTACGAGTCGACAAGTCGACGAGTCGTTCCGAGGTAGAGACTCATAGACTAATCGAGACTAGTGTAGACTAGTGCTAGACTAGTCGACATGGTACTGTAGTACTCAGCTACTAATACCTAGTGGTAGTATGTAGTATATACTAAGTTACTAACAGTACAGTATGCAATAAAACCAGCCACTGTCTAAATCATTGAGCTATGCAGTGTTCTGGGCCCAAGTGGGTATGGAATAGGACCAGCCACTGTCTAAATACTAGCCCAGCACCACGCATCACCCCCCAGCTGGCCCATTTGGGCCCAAATGGCCAGCCTACTTAGCCCCCAGCCACTGGAACCCTAGCTCCCGACCTCTCCAATCGCCGCCGCCAGCGCCATCACGCACGAGAGCACGCGTGCACGCGACCCGCGCCTCCTGCCGCCTTCCGCCGGTCCCGGCCGCTGCCGCCGCGAGCCCGCCGACCACCACCATGCCTCCTCCTTTCCTCTCCTCTCTCTCTCTTCCTTCTCTCCCGTCTCAAGGCCGCGTGCCCCTACGGGTCACGGCCATGGCCGCCGCCTGAGCACAAGCTCCAGCCGGCCGCCGCACCTGGCTGCGCCATCCGCCGTCCCTGCGGTGGGTGGCGGCGGCGGCGACAGGGCAGTGGGTGCTGGCGGCGCCTCGTCCCAGCTGAGGCAGCTCTCTTTTTTGAGTCGCTCGACTCATATATGTCGACTAGTCCAGACTAGTCGTCGACTAGTCCATCCACGGCTCGACTCGTATTTGTAGTCTACACGAGAAAATGAGTCGACATCCACTCTGCGACTCGTAGACTAGTCGAGCGACTAGTCTAGACTAGTCGTTCGACTCGTAATCACTGAGCATCACAAAGCGTAACATGGCAATATGTTGTGCCGGGTGTGACCTAACGTATGGCTACACGATATAGGTGAAGGAGGAATTCAACCGGGAATGTTTTCCCGGTTCCGGACGTCTGTCAGACAGATGAACCGGAGGGGAAAGGTTCGAGGTTTGCTAAGCTAGGGACATGTGGCGGACGAACGAACCGCGTATTCGGATTCGTCTCGTCGTTCTGAGCAACTTTCATGTATAAAGTTTTTGGATCCAAGCTACGGTTTATTTTATATGAATTTTCAAAGCTTTAAACATTTTTTAATGTATTAAATCGAAATATAAACAGCAAAAAGTTTTGTCACGTAGTACTACTCTAGCCAGAGTGTATTACAGGTGGGGCCAGTGGGTTTAGTCAAACAGTTGACCAATCAAGATTGACTGGTCAACAGGGTCAAAGCAGGGCCCATCTGTCATTGACTTTAGTTTAATAAAATGGTAATTAACAGGGATGATCCCACATGTCATTTACTTAGGCTAAATTAGCACTAAATAAATACTAATTAATCCTAAACCTAAATCTAAACAAGTGCCGGCCTCAACACAGCCAGCCATCTGGCTGGCTAACACACACACACGCACCTAGTACACACACAGTGCCACAGAGCACACACGGCCACGACCATTGCCGTGGCCAGCAACAGCAGCAGCCGGCGGTAGTGGCGCAGCGCAGCCGCTAAGCGAGCAACACAAGCTGCGGCAGCCTGCACGGAGTAGCAGAAGCAGCAATAAGGGGCAACAGTACATAAGTAGCAGCAGTCTAAGCAGCACAGCAGCGGCAAGCAGCAGCGGCAGCTTGCAACAGCAGAGTAGCACGACGCGCGGGGAAGGAGGAGCAGGGCGCGGCCCCGGGCAGCAGGGCCCACGAGCGTGCGCGCACACGCGAGGCGCAGCCGAGGCGCGGGGCTGGGCGCGCAAGGGAGCAGAGCTCCGTCCGGTCACGGGAGGTCGCGTTCGGCGGCTTAAGGCAACAGATCGAAGGGGGAAAGGGAGGAATCGGGGAAGAAGCTCACCCCGGAGCTCGTGGTGTGGTCAAGGAAGCGACATGGAGTCGAGGTGGACCGGAGGAGCGGAGGAGCGACGCGGGGGCGACGAACGGAGTCAGGTCCCGAGGTCGAAGGCGGCTCGATCCAGTTGATGTAGGTGCTCCGAGCTCGAACACATCCCCGTAGTGGAAGGAGATGAGCGTAGCCGACCTCCTGGATAAGCTAGTGGGGCTCGGGGTCGTCGGGAAGCACGCGGACGGCGAAGACAATGGCGACGGCGGCTCGGCTTGTCGCTGGGAGGAAGCAAAGGCGCGAGGGGAAAGGAAGAGGGGGCTAGGATTCATTCCGCGGGGCAGAGGGGGTCCTTATCTTCGCGGGGCACCGCCGGATGGCCGGCGTGTGGCTGGAGGGGCGACCATAGCCGCGGGATGGCCGCCACGCCCTCCCCCTGTATCCTGTAGCGTGAGGAGGGAGAGGAAGTGAGGTGGGCCGGTGGTGCTCTGTGACCTCCAGGGCCCAGATGCACATTAGTTAGTTAGGCCCTTTTACTGATTTTATTTTTGTGTTTTTTATAATTTCCTCACTGTTTTATTATTTAAAGCAAAACGAAATTGAATTTCCCTGACAAGGATATTTGGCACATAATTATTAGTCATAAATTTGGAGAGGCCCACAAATTTTGAGGTCAAAAGAAATTGTTTAAAATATTTGTTTATTTTGAAAAGGCTATTCTATTTGCTGCTGGACCAGTTATTATTTTCCTATGAATTTATTTGTGAGCCAAATGAAGTTGGTTTCAACATGAAGATGATCACGGAAATTTATAGAATTATTATTCAAACATTTTAGTTTTACCGATCAAAGAATTAATAATTTCACTTGAAATTTAAATATGAATTTGACTTTGATTTTTGGACAAATGGAAATAGTAATCATGATGACCTGGCCACCATTTAGGGGAAGATTGCTGTAGCATGATTCTCGGGGTGTTACACCACCCCTCCACGGGCACCCCTCCACTGTCTACTGTTCATCCAGCCCCCCACACCACGGGGTCATGTTCATCCACCCCTCCACGGGCACCCCTCCATCGTCTACTGTTCATCCAGCCCTCCACACCACGGGGTCCTGTTCATCCACCCCTCCACGGGCACCCCTCCATCATCTACTGTTCATCCAGCCCTCCACACCACGGGGTCCTGTTCAACCACCCTCCACGGGCACCCCTGCACCATCTACTGTTCATCCAGCCCTCCACACCACGGGGTCCTGTTCATTCAGAGGCAATGCCACCGCTCACTGTTCATCCAAACCCCCCGCAACGCTCACTGTTCATCCAATCGATCGGCTTCAGTTAGCAGCAATAGTGAAGGAATCGCTCGATCGGGTTCAGTTAACAGCCATCTATCGATCGCTCGGGTTCAGTATCGCGTAGCCTGTAGTGCAATCGCTCGGGTTCAGTTAGAGCCCAATGCCTCGCTTGGGTTCAGTTAGAGCCAACGCCTCGCACACACGCGCGTACGTGTACGAGAGAAACGTGCATCGCTCGGCCCCCGACCTCCCACCGTAACCGGCAACTCCCCGAAATTTTCCTCCCCCTCGCTTCTACCACGGTTTTTTCCATCATGGACCGGCCCAAAGAATGTCATGCAACCATGAACTTGGTCAGCGCTGGGCGGCCAAGGATCCCGTTATATGGCAACGGGATCTCGGCAACTGATACGTCTCCAACGTATCTATAATTTTTGATTGTTCCATGCTATTATGTTACCCCTTTTGGATGTTTACGGGCTTTATTTTATATATCATTTTTTGGGACTAACCTACTAACCGGAGGCCCAGCCCGTATTGCTGTTTTTTTTGCCTATTTCAGTATTTAGAAGAAAAGGAATATCAAACGGAGTCCAAACGGAATGAAACCTTCGGGAGCGTGATTTTTGGAACAAACATGATCCAGAGGACTTGGAGTGCAAGTCAAGAAGCAATCGAGGCGGCTTGGAGATAGGAGGGCGCGCCCGTGTCTCCTGGGCCCCTCAAGCGGCCACCGACGTACTTCTTCCTCCTATATATACCCTCATACCCCGAAAACATCTAGGGAGCCAACGAAAAACAATTTCCACCGCCATAACCTTCTGTATCCGCGAGATCCCATCTTGGAGCCTTCGCCGGCGCTCCGCCAGAGGTGTAATCGACCATGGAGGGCTTCTACATCAACACCATAGCCCTTCCGATGAGTTGTGAGTAGTTTACCACAGACCTTCGGGTCCATAGTTATTAGCTAGATGGCTTCTTCTCTCTTTTTGGATGTCAATACAATGTTCTCCCCCTCTCTTGTGGAGATCTATTCAATGTAAAATCTTTTTGCGGTGTGTTTGTCGAGATCCGATGAATTGTGGGTTTATGATCAAGTTTATATATGAGAAATATTTGAATCTTCTCTGAATTCTTTTATGTATGATTGAGTTATCTTTGCAAGTCTCTTCGAATTATTAGTTTGGTTTGGCCTACTAGATTGATCTTTCTTGACATGGGAGAAGTGCTTAGCTTTCGGTTCAATCTTGCGGTGTCCTTACCCAGTGATAGAAAGGGTTGCAAGGCACGTATTGTATTGTTGCCATCGAGGATAAAAAGATGGGGTTTATATCATATTGCATGAGTTTATCCCTCTACATCATGTCATCTTTCTTAATGCGTTACTCTGTTCTTATGAACTTAATACTCTAGATGCATGCTGGATAGCGGTCGATGTGTGGAGTAATAGTAGTAGATGCAGGCAGTAGTCGGTCTACTTGTCACGGACGTGATGCCTATATATATGATCATGCCTAGATAATCTCATAATTATTCGCTTTTCTATCAATTGCTCGACAATAATTTGTTCACCCACCGTAATAGTTATGCTATCTTGAGAGAAGCCATTAGTGAAACCAATGGCCCCCGGGTCTATCTTTTATCATATAAGCTTTCAATCTACTTTTATTTGCATCTTTACTTTTTGCATCTATATTATAAAATACCAAAAATATATTTATCTTATCATACTATCTCTATCAGATCTCACTTTCGCAAGTGGCCGTGAAGGGATTGACAACCCCTTTATTGCGTTGGTTGCGAGTTCTTTGTTTGTTTGTGTAGGTGCGTGGGACTTTTGAGGATCCTCCTACTTGATTGATACCTTGGTTCTCAAAAACTGAGGGAAATACTTACGCTACTATTGCTGCATCACCCTTTCCTCTTCAAGGAAAACCAACGCAAGCTCAAGACGTAGCAAGAAGGGTTTCTGGCGCCGTTGCCGGGGAGGTCTTCGCTCAAGTCAAGACATACCAAGTACCCATCACAAACTCATCTCCCTCGCATTTACATTATTTGCCATTTGCCTCTCGTTTTCCTCTCCCCCACTTCACCCTTGCCGTTTTATTTGCCCTCTCTTTCCCAATCTTCTCTTCTCTTTTTTCACTTGCCTTTTTCTGTCTGCTCATGTGTTAGATTGTTTACCTTGTCGTTATGGATAGTCCTCCTATCCTTGTTATTACCCCCGAACATGAAATTCTCAATTTTAAGCAAAGGGAGGGAGACAATTTAAAAGATGCTTGGCATAGAATTTGCAATCCTCAAAATAAATCTACTAGGAAGCTTTACACTTCCGTTCTTCTTTGCAATTTTTATGTAGGCATTACTCCTTGGAATAGATGCGTTCTTGATACCGTTACCGCAAGGGATTTCTTGAGTAGCCATACATTTGATGCTTATAATGCTATGTTAGATTTGTTTGGCCCACCACATCTTTTGGTTAATGGAACTGTTTGAACTTTAGAACATGTGATGCAACGGCTTGAGATTATTGAAAATAAAATTGTCACTGTTGAGTTGATTGAAAATTTGGATAAAAAGATTCATAATAAGATTACCCAATACGGATCTAGGGTTGGAGTTACTTTGAAAAATCTTAAAGAGAAAGAACCTATAGTTAATGAAAAGATAGATCTAGATTCTGCAAGAATCGGTAAACTTGAGGATATCATTACCAACTTAGGTTCGGCGTTTTCTTCCATGAAAAACACTCCAAAACCTCCTACCAAAACTGCCAAATTTATTTATGTTCCTAAAAATAAGGGTGAATCTTCTAGTAAGGGAGACGCGGATCTCAAATCAATAAGTGTTCATCCTAATTGTCTCTCTATCATTAAGGAACCTTTTGCTACAAATGAATTTCTTGCATTTTTGTCTAAAGATTTAGTCATTGCTAAAAAGGGAGAAACCCCTAAAGATTATAAGTGCTCTATTGATAAATCAAGTGCCAAAGATGGCACTACTTAGATCTATCTTCGATTTTATGCCTAGTTAGGGGCGTTAAACGATAGCGCTAGTTGGGAGGCAACCCAATTTTATTTTTGTTTTTTGTTTTTGTTTCTATTTAGTAATAAATTTTGCATCTACCTTCTGTTTAGATGTGTTTTTATGTTTTAATTAGTGTTTGTGCCAAGTAGAATCTATAGGATAACCTATGATGATAGTTAATTTGATTCTGCTGAAAAACAGAAACTTTGCGCGCACGAAATTAGTTTTGTTAAATCACGGGAGATGCCTTCAATACGGGAGATGCATACGTCCATGCCGCTCAAAATGGTCTAGACAGAGCCACGGAGCAGTATGTAAAAGACATACGAGTGAGAAAATTTGATGGTTATATATGTCAGTAGCCCCCGAGAATTGAAATAGTTAGAATAACTGATTTAAGGATCATTTGTTATGCAGGATCTTACAGAAAAGAATACCCAACTGTCCTAGGAGCTGGAAGAGTGCAAAGCCCAACTTGAGGCCACACTAACTGCGGCAGGGGAGGCCAAGGAGACCCCCTCTCGTAATATATGCTTCAAAAGATAAGTATGTTGTGAAGTGTGGCATGTGTGCAAATCTGACAATAACATTGCAGATGGCGCCGGAGTGGATCCTGACAAGCAAAAACTCTTGCGCCGGTTAAAGGCCGGCGAGAGCGTGCTTACGAGGGTGAGGCAAGAGAAGAATAATCTCCAAGATGCCAACACCCAGCTGGGCGAGGAACTAAAGGATGTTCGTGCTCAGCTGTCGGACTCCATGAAGGAGAATCGGCGGCTTCGACGCGACATTTGTAGTAAGTGCTTGAACGAACTTCGAAAAAGAGTTCGGCGAGGAAGTCGATTGACAGAGTTATGTCTATAGGTATGCTGACAGGTCGGCCTGCAGAGGAAATGCCCGGTTCTATGGGTGACCTTCTTCCCGAGCTCTCACAACTGCACGAACGAGTTCGGCAAGTAATGCAAGGCGTCGCCCAGGCCTTGTGGCCATCCGTCTCCATGCCCGAAGGCCTTGGAGAGCTTGTAGAAAAGCTGAAGGGAGCGCGGTGGCGCTTCCGATTATGGAAGATATCGGCCTGCCGTCAAGGCGCCAGGGAGGCCTGGGCCATGGTGAAGACGCGGTATACGGAGGCTGACCCAAACCACATGGCCGAGGTCGGACCTATGGGGCCCGATGGGAAGGAGATCCCTATGAGTTTAGTGTACGGCCAGGTAGAGTTGGCCGCCAAATATTCCCAACAGGACTGTAAACTAGACAACCTGTTGGATGGTATTGAAGAGGAATATACCCAGTAAAATTGACTATGTAATTTAAGATGACATGTAAAATGCCTTCTAGCCGGATTGTAGATCGTTTGTCATGGCAGACCTTTTCGCTTCAACCTCGGGACCCGATAGTCTGGAGTGTGTCCGAATACCCTCTCGGTTATGTAAGAACCGGGGCATGCGTGGAGACCAGGCGTAGGGGTCATGAGTGCTTGAACAGACAAGTGCCCAACTAGTTATGTTATATTACATGGTTAGTAAGAAACATATTCCAGTGAGAATAGTTCCGTTAGGGGTTCCTTTCCCTGGGAGGCATTCCCTAAAGTGCATGTCCGGACTGCGAAAAAAGCAGAAAAGCATCTGGGGGCGGATAAATAAACGAGTGAGAAATCATCTTTGGTTCACCGACCAAATATTCCCTTAAGAACGCTAGCTTTTGGCTTCACCCAGTCTGAGGTACACATCCGGCTGACCCGGCAGTAACAATCGCAGAGGTGCTCCCTTTACCGCCTAGCCGAACAATCGGGAACGTAGGGGTAAGCACAAGAGCCAGGCAACCCAACTTGGCCAAAACTTAAGTCATATCGATGCATATAATGGTGAATAAAAGGTACACGCGGAAGTGTGACACATGTGTTGGGCATGAGGCCCGTATAAACAAGCTTCTGTTAAAGAAGCCCCCAGGTATAATGAGCGCGGATAGCACATCAATTGTGTGCGAACAAGGCACGAACGAGCCCTTAAAGGCTGTAAGAGAAAGGGAGGGAGAAGGAGAGAAATATAAGACAGCTAATGTGTAAAAAATAGACAAAGGAAGGAGACAAACACAGAGTCCGGCGCTAGGCGTAGAATCATCGGAGGCGGGCTGCGTTCCATGGGTTCGACTTGAGTCGGTTATCCGATGCATCTCGCAGACGGTACGCTCCACCAGTCAGGACTTGGTAAATAATGAAGGGACCTTCCCATTTGGGCTTGAGTTTGTCCTTTTTCTTATCCGGCAGGCGTAGAACTAACTCGCCAACATTGTAAGTTTTGGCCCGTACTTCTCTGCTTTGATATCTTCGAGCCTGCTGTTGATAGAATGCGGAACGGGCTTTTGCCACATCACGCTCCTCCTCCAAGGCGTCCAAACTGTCCTACCGATCGAGTTTGGCTTCTCTTTCTTCATACATGCGCACGCGGGGTGAGTCATGAATTATGTCGCAGGGCAGAACTGCCTCTGCGCCGTATACCATAAAGAATGGTGTGAATCCGGTGGTGCAATTCGGCGTGTTCCGCGACCCCCAGAGTACGGAGTCGAGCTCCTCTACCCAGTGTGTGTTAGATTCCTTGAGGGACCGCACTAATCTGGGTTTGATGCCGCTCATGATTAGACCATTTGCTCGCTCGACTTGACCGTTAGTTTGTGGGTGGTATACTGAAGCGTAGTCGAGCTTGATGCCCATGTTTTTGCAGCAGAGTTTGACCTCGTCGGCCGTAAAGTTCGTGCCGTTATCAGTGATGATGTTGTGGGGGATGCCGTAACGGTGTACGACCCCTGACATGAAGTCTATCACCAGTCCGGATTCGGCCATCTTAACAGGCTTGGCCTCTATCCATTTGGTGAATTTATCCACCATGACCAGTAGGTTTTTTGCTTGTGGGTTCCTCCTTTAAGGGGTCCAACCATGTCAAGCCCCCAGACCTCGAAGGGCCAGGTGATGGGTATAGTTTGGAGGGCGGTGGGTGGCATATGGCTTTGGTTAGCAAAGAGCTGGCAACCGACGCATCGTTGGACTAAGTCCTGAGCATCTGCCCGGGCCGTCGGCCAATAAAATCCTGTACGAAAGGCCTTTCTTACAAGGGCCCGGGCTGCAGCATGGTGCCCGCCTAGTCCTGCATGAATTTCAGCCAGAAGATTCCGCCCTTCCTCTTCGGAGATACACCTTTGCAGGACTCCGGTGGTGCTTTTCTTATAAAGCTCTCCGTCATGGACTTTATAGGCTTTAGATCGCCGCACTATGCAGCGTGCCTTGTTTTGGTCCTCGAGAAGTTCCCGCCTGGTCAGGTAGGCTAGGAATGGTTCTATCCACGGGGCAATGATTGCCATTATTAGGTGGGCTGAGGATGTTACTTCGTTGGCAGAGCCTCCCGTTGTGTCAGAATGTTCGGTGTCGGGCAGTGCGGTTGGGTCCGGGCTGTTATTTCCGGTTTCCCCTTCCCATAATATGGATGGCTTGAATAGCCTCTCCAAGAAAATGTTAGGGGGGGGGGGGAGGGGACTGCATCGCGCTTTGCGCCAATGCGTGCCAAGACATCTACTGCCTGATTGTTTTCCCGGGCTATATGGTGAAATTCGAGCCCCTCGAACCGAGCTGACATTTTTAGGACGGTGTTGCGATAAGCTGCCATTTTCGGATCCTTGGCATCAAAGTCTCCATTTATTTGGGATATCGCGAGGTTCGAATCCCCACACACCTCTAGGCGTTGGATGCTCATGGACACTACCATCTGGAGACCATGTAGAAGGGCCTCGTATTCGGCTGTGTTGTTGGAGTCCGTATACAATATCTGGAGTATGTAGTGAATTGTATCTCCTGTTGGGGACGCCAGAACGACGCCAGCCCCCAGACTAGCTAACATTTTGGAGCTGTCGAAGTGCATGATCTAGTTGGAATATGTGCCGTACTCTTTAGGGAGTTCGGCTTCAGTCCATTCGGCGACGAAGTCGGCCAAAACTTGTGACTTAATAGCTCACCGTGGCTTATAGGTTATGTCGAACAGGAGGATCTCAATGGCCCATTTGGCAATCCGGCCCGTCGCGTCGCGGTTGTTTATAATATTGTTAAGAGGTACTTCGGAGGCTACTGTTATCGAACACTCTTGAAAGTAGTGTCGCAGCTTCCGGGATGCCATAAACACCGCATATGCTATCTTTTGATAATGCGGGTACCGTGACTTGCATGGAGTGAGGACAGTGGACACGTAGTAAACTGGTTTTTGAAGGGGGGATTTGTGTCCGTCCGTTTCTCGTTCGACGACGAGCACTGTGCTTACAACTTGATAAGTTGCCGCAATGTATAATAGCATTGGTTCGCCTATGTTAGGCGCAGCCAGGACCGGGTTTGTTGCCAATATGGCTTTTGTTTCTTCGAGTCCGGCCGTGGCGGCATCTGTCCACTCGAAGTGTTCGGTGCACCGGAGGAGGCGATAAAGGGGTAATGCCTTTTCTCCCAAGCGGGAGATAAAACGGCTTAGAGCCGCCACGCAGCCAGTCAGTTTTTGTATTTGTTTGAGGTCCTTTGGAATATCCAATTGTGACAGAGCTCGAATCTTGGCGGGGTTTGCTTCAATTCCTCTACCGGATACAATGAAGCCCAAGAGCTTTCCGGCTGGTACGCCAAAAACGCATTTTTCCGGGTTAAGCTTGATGTCATATGTTCGGAGGTTATCGAATATGAGCCTCGAGTCGTCTACTAGAGTTTTGACATGCTTGGTTTTGACGACCACGTCATCCACGTATGCTTCCACTGTTTTGCCGATCTGGTTTGCCAGACATGTCTGAATCATGGCTGATATGTTGCGCCGGCGTTTTTGAGCCCGAAGGGCATTGTGTTGAAGCAGAATGGGCCGTATGGGGTGATGAATGATGTTGCGGCTTGGTTTGGCTCTGCCATCTTAATTTGATGGTAGCCGGAGTATGCGTCGAGGAAACGCAATGAATCATGTCCTGCGGTAGCGTCGATAATTTGATCGATGCGGGGGAGGGGGAAGGGATCCTTTGGGCAAGCCTTGTTGAGGTCCTTGAAATCGACGCATAGGCGCCAGGATTTGTCCTTCTTTGGTACCATCACCAGGTTTGCTAGCCAGTCCGGATGTTTTATATCTCTGATGAATATGGCTATCTCCTCTCCCATGGCTTGTCTCTTAGGTTCAGAGAAACGCTGAAGAACCTGCTTGACAGGCTTGAATCCTTTTAGGATGTTTAGGTTGTGCTCGGCCAGCCTGCGTGGGATTCCTAGCATGTCTGAAGGGTGCCAGGAAAAAATGTCCCAATTTTCATGTAGGAATTCTCGTAGTGCAGCGTCTACATCAGGGTTTAATTGCGCCCTGATGGAGGCCGTTTTTGTAGGGTCTGTTGGATGGACTTGGAATTTGACTATTTCGTCCGCCAGTTTAAAGGAGGTGGACTTGGATCTTTTATCGAGTATCACGTCTTCCCTGTTCACCATGGAGCACAGCGCAGTCAGTTCCTTGGCCGCTAGGGCTTCGCATAGTGCCTCAAGGGCTAGTGCGGCTGTCTTATTTTCGGCGCGGAGTGCTATGTCCGGGTCACTAGCAAGAGTGATGATTCCGTTGGTTCTGGGCATTTTGAGCTTCATGTACCCGTAATGGGGTATAGCTTAAAAAATTGTGAATGCCTCTCGCCCTAATAGAGCATGGTATCCGCTGCTGAACGGGGCCACTTGAAACGTGACCTCCTCGGACCTATAATTATCCGGCGTGCCGAACACCACATCCAGTGTGATTTTTCTTGTACAACACGCTTCCCGACTGGGGATTATTCCTCTAAAGGTTGTGTTGCTTCGCTCAATGCGGCTCCAATCTATTTCCATTTCGAAGGGTTTCCTCATAAATGAGGTTCAATCCGCTGCCACCGTCCATGAGTACCTTGGTAAGGTGAAAGCCGTCCACTATTGGACTACGGACCAATGCGGCTGGTGCTCGGGCTGTTCGGAATTTAGGTTCATCACTGGCATTAAAGGTAATAGCCGTGTCACTCCATGGGTTTATTGTTGCTACTTGGTAGACTTCGGCAAGGCTGCGGAGTGTTCATTTCCACATATTATTTGATGCAAAAGTCTCGAAGACTGTTAATACCGTACTGGTATCCCTTAGCTGGTGCTTTGTGAATTCTGGAGTTAGAAGCTCCTCGCCACTTCTGGCCACCTGCCGGAGTATCCAACATGCTCTAAGGCTATGAGTTGGTGTGGCGCCCTCTGTACTATGAATGTTATAGGGTCCATTGAGCCATCCCTCCACTACGGTTCCATGCCCTATAGAGGGTTTTTGCTTTTTGGTGTTTAACCCTGATGCCTGGCGATAATGCACCCTTTTATTTCGGACTGGGGTTGTATTCAGGGCTGGATTGTCCAAAAATTTTATTTCGGTTTTCCAGGCGCTTTCCATCACACAGTACTTTCGTACTATGGATGCCAAGTCGGCGAAGCGTATAATTTCACGGCAACTTATGGCGTTGAGGATTCCGTTATCCGTGCAATTATTGCAGAAGAATGAAATTGCATCCTCCTCGCAGCAGTCCTCTATCCTGTTCATAACCAGGAGGAATCTGGCCCAGTAATGGTGTACTGTTTCTGTGGGCTCTTGCTAAATTTGGGATAGATCCCTTATATTTGGGTGGGCGGGTGGAATTAAATCCGGAACCTCGCCAAATCTGAGACTCAGGGGCCAAGGAGTTTACGAACTCGGAAGCTTGGGTTCTTGGATGTTGTCCAATGAATCTAGCCCGCTGCCTAACTTTAGGTTTAGGGCTTGAGCGACGTCCTCCCCTCCGCGGGTATCCGGCTTGGAGGGATCGGGAATCCAGACATAACTAGTCCTTAAGATAGATGAAGGCTTGCCGCATTGTTCCTCCACCACTACGACGTGGTTGGTGACCTGGGGAGAGTTAATCTCTCTCGGATCGGGTTTAGGCCCAATCTGATCGTAGTCTGTAGCGACTCCCAGGGCGGCGATGCGATCTAAGAGCTCGTTTAAGGAAGAGAGCTCTGTCGGATCTAACTGCTCGGCGAGTTCCGAGGTGACGTGGAGATTGGTTTCGATGACCCGAGAAGTCATCGTCGGCGCGGCGGCCGAACAGGCGGTCATAAGAAAACCGCCTAGCCGGAGAGTTTGGCTGATAGCCAAAGCTCCTTTAGCAACAGCGCCGTCTTTAAAGACAGGATGAGGCATCCTTCCTGATGGCGACGGCACAACGGAACTCTCAATGAAAGCACCAATGTTGGTGTCAAAACTGGCGGATCTCGGGTAGGGGGTCCCGAACTATGCGTCTAGGAAGATGGTAACAGGAGACAAGGACACGATGATTTTTCCAGGTTCGGGACCTCTTGATGGAGGTAAAACCCTACTCCTGCTTGATTAATATTGATGATATGGGTAGTACAAGAGTATGCCTACCACAAGATCAGAGAGGCTAAACCCTAGAAGCTAGCCTATGGTATGATTGTTGTTCGTCCTACGGACTAAAACCCTCCGGTTTATATAGACACCGGAGAGGGCTAGGGTTACACAGAGTCGGTTACAATGGGAGGATATCTACATATCCGTATCGCCAAGCTTGCCTTCCACGCCAAGGAAAGTCCCATCCGGACACGGGACGAAGTCTTCAATCTTGTATCTTCATAGTCCAGGAGTCCGACCATAGTTTATAGTCCGGCTATTCAGACACCCCCTAATCCGGGACTCCCTCAGTGGCTATGAGCATCTTGGACAAGATCGCCGACAATGCGGTGTTACATTCTCAAAGAGCAAAGAAGCCCTACCTTGCCTTGAAGGCCAAGGATAGTGTGGAAGAATAGGATGATGAGGAAGAAGTTGAGAGCAACCCCGAAGATACTAAGTATGATTATCATGAACACATGGCTCTTGCTTCAAGGCAATTTTGGAGCAAGGAGAACTCAAGGGCAAGCTTCAACAAGAATAACTCAAGTAGCTTCAAGGGCAAGAAACGTGTGAGAACATGTTACAATTGTGGCAATGTGAGCCATTTTGTTGCGGAATGCCCTTACGAGAAGAGGGAAGACAATGGTGGCAAGCTCATCCGAAAAGACAAAGCCAAGTCTTTCCCCAACAAGAACAACTTCACCAAGAAGACTCCAACTAGAGGGTTGATGGTTCAAGAAGAATACCATGAGAATGATGAAGATAGTGAAGCCATGGCCATGGCTTCCGTTGCCATTGCCACAACTCCACGGGTGTCCCTCTTCGACTCACCCAACGAGAACATCACCGCCAAGTGCCTCATGGCTAAAGCCACCAACAAGGTAACCCCCGACATCAAAACTACCATCATTACTAATCCCTCCTTGACGGATTGCATTGATGAAAGTGAGGGGTCTAATGAGGAAGTAAATGAATTTGATTCTTTTACGAGTAAGCTCAAGGGCAAATCCAAGAAGCACTTCGTTGCTCTCTTGTAACAACTTGGTGAAGCCAATGACATGATTGAGGCTCATGAAGAAACCATCTCTAAGATGGAAGGTCATAGTCGTGACTATGTCGATGAGATATCGGATCTCTCTAATGCTCTTGAGGAAGAGTGTGTGCATCATTTGGCTCTTGAGGAGTCACACAACGATGACCATGCCAAATTAAAGAAAGATCTTGATCATGCTCTTGTTGTAACTCGTGTGCTAAATTCTGAGAAGGCTAAACTTGGGGTTGACCATGCTAGACTCAAGGAGGAGTTTGATATACTCAACAAGGCTCACAAGGTCTTGAAGGGTGCTCATGCTAGCCTGAAGGAGTCTCATGATCAACTCCAAGTGAAGCTAACCAAGGAGAAAGCCACCTTTCCTCATATGGTATTAATTGATAATGCAAATGCTACTAACCCATGTTGTGAGCATGTGCATCTTGTGGAGGAGAATGCCAAGTTGAAAGAACAACTTGAGAGAGGCCTTGTGACATGCATACAAGGTGAGAAGAACCTCAATGACCTTTTGAGCAATCAAAAGGAAGTTGTGGCCAAAGAGGGAGTTGGGTTTGCACCCAATTCCAAGAACAACAAGAAGAATGACAAGACCAAATGACCTCCCCCTCTCAAGCAAACGTTTGTGAAGGAGGGAGAGGGTGCTCCGAAGGAGAAGAAGAACAATGTGAAGGGTGGTAATGTCAAAAAGGGCAATGCCACCCCTTCCAACAAAGCCGACGACTTCAACCCTTCTTACGTGTTGTGCCATGCTAGTGATGGGCATGTTTATGCTAAATTTGTTGGTTCTCCTCATGAGTACATTGAATGGTCTATTTGGGTTCCTAAGACCCTTGTTACTAACATCAAAGGACCCATTACAAAATGGGTACCTAAAACCAAGAATTGATCTCTTGTAGGTGTTTGCTTCCGGTGGGGGATCATGGTTGCTCGATAGTGGAGCCACAAATCATATGACCGGAAGCAAGGACTTGGTGGTGTACGTGCACAAGATCCCTTCTATTCCCACCAACATCGAGTGGGGTGATTCCTCGTCCTCTAAGGTATTGGGTCTTGGCAAGGTTGTCATTTCTCATGATCTCACGATCGAGAAAGTCATGCTTGTTGAGTCCTGTGCATACAATCTACTTTCCGTTCGTCAACTTGCAGTCATGGGCTTTGCCACATTCTTTGATATTGATACCGTGGCCCTCTTGTGGAGCAAGACTCTTAAAGTAGCCTTTGTTGGGCATGTCGAGAACGGTCTTTATGTGATTAACTTTTCGGAGTGACCCACTAAGACCGCGACATGCCTAATGGCTAAAGTTGATGTGGGATGGCTTTGGCATCGCCATTTAGCCCATGTCAATATGAGATCTTTGCAATGTCTTCTCAAGGGGGACCATGTCCGTGGACTAACAAATGTTAGTTTTGCCAAAGATTGTGCTTGCTGTGCTTGTATCGAAGGAAAGCTACATGAGAAGGCTCACCCTCCCACGACTATCATCTACTTGAAGATACCCTTGGATCTCTTTCACATGGATCTCTTTGGGCCTCCATCCTTTGATAGTGTTGGGGGTAGAAAATATTGCTTGGTGATTGTGGATGATTATTCAAGAGACACTTGGGGTATATTTCTTCAAGAGGAAGAGTGAGACTCAACAAACCGTCATCGACTTTGCAAATGAAGCACAACGTCAACATGATGCAAAGATCTTGACAATAAGGAGTGTCAACGGCACCGAGTTCAAGAAATATACCTTGGATGAGTTTCCTAGTGATGAGGGGATCAAGCATCAATATTCTGCACCATACACCCCTCAACACAATGGTGTCGCGGAGAGGAAGAACCAGACATTGATGGATGCGGCAAGGACCATGATGGCGGAATTCAAGTCTCCGTACAACTTTTTGGCCGAAGCCATCAACACAACATGTCATGCATCCAATCGGCTCTATCTCTGCAAAGGCTTGAACAAGACTCCGTATGAAATACTTACCGGTAACAAGCCCAACCTCAAGTACTTCTGGGTGTTCGGGTGTAAGTGTTTCATTCTCAAGAAAGGTGTTCGTTTGTCTAAATTTGAGGCTAGAGCTCATGAGGACATATTTTTGGTTATGCTTCAAACTCTCATGCTTACCGTGTCCTCAACATGTCCACCAGACTCATTGAGGAGACGTGTAACATAGAGTTTGACGGGAATAACGGCTCCCAAGTGGAGCAAAGTGGTACTTGTGATGTAGGTGATGAAATTCCTCCCCAAGCCATAAGAAGAATGGGTGTTGGTCATATCCTACCCATTGAGGAACCCCTTGTGGCCAAAGGAGAAGGACAATGCTCCACCCAAGTGGAGCCATCACCAACCCAAGACCCACTCGCTTCCGAAGAACAAAGTGAAGGCCCTCAACCTCGTGAACAAGATCAAGGGCAAGATCAATCTCAAGATGGTGGTGAAGCACCAAGTGCTGCCCAAGGTCAAGTTCTCCCTTTCGAGCAAGTTCAAGATCAAGAGCAAGCTCAAGATCAAGAACAAGCTCAAGACAGCGCTCAAGATGATCAAGTTACCCCTCCTCTTTTCACATCCAAGGAGGAATTAGAGCGTCGTGCCGCGAAGATCGCTTCAAAGCTCACTACCAAAGGTATATGAGGCGCTCAAGGATCCGGATTGGCTCAATGCCATGCATGAAGAACTCAACAACTTCGAGCACAACCAAGTGTGGAAGTTAGTGCCAGGGCCAACCGGGAATCATAATGTCATTGGAACCAAGTGGATATTCAAGAACAAGCAAGATGCTCATGGGATCATTGTTTGCAACAAGGCTACTCCCAAGTCGAGGGTATCGACTACAGTGAAACCTTTGCTCCCGTTGCTCGGCTTGAATCTTTTGGTTTGTTGATTGCTTATGCCTCTCATCATAATTTCGAGTTGCAAAAAATGGATGTGAAGAGTGCTTTTCTGAATGGTCCCATTAATGAGTTGGTGTATGCCAAACAACCCCCAGGGTTCGAGGATCCCTATTTCCCCGATCATGTGTACCAACTCAACAAGGCGCTCTATGGCCTTAAACAAGCCCCACCTGCATGGTATGAGCATCTTACTGAGTTGTTACAAGATCGTGGGTTCGAAATTGGGAAAATCGACCCTACTCTTTTTACTAAGAAGGTCAAAGGGGAGTTGTTTGTGTGCCAACTATATGTTGATGATATTATCTTTGGTTCCCCTAGCAAAGCTTTCAATGATGAATTTGCCGCTCTCATGACCTCAAAGTTCAAGATGTCTATGATGGGAGAGTTGAAGTTCTTTCTCAGGTTCGAAATCAAGAAAAGAAAAGAAGGAACCTTCATCAACCAAGCCAAATACACTTAAGACATGCTCAAGAGATTCAAGCTAAGTGATGTCAAGCCGGCCTCCACTCCAATGCCTGTCAAATGCCAAGTTGACATTGATCCCAATGGTAAAGCGGTGGATCAAAAGGTATATCGCTCCATGATTGGATCCTTGCTGTACCTTTGTGCATCTAGACCATATATCATGTTGAGTGTGGGAATTTGTGCACGGTTTCAAGCCGCAGCTAAGGAAAGCCACTTTGTGGTGGTCAAGCAAATCTTTTGATATTTGGCTCATACCCCAAACTTTGGCTTATGGTACCCAAGAGGAGTCAGCTTTGATCTTTTAGGCTATACAGATTCAGATTGGGCGGGAGACAAAGTGGATAGGAAGTCCACCTCTGGAGGGTGCCAATTACTTGGTTGCTCTTTAGTGAGTTGGTCTTCCAAGAAGCAAAGTTGTGTATCTCTCTCGTCCACCGAAATGGAGTATGTGGCTGCCGGTAGTTGTTGTGCTCAACTTCTATGGATGGGGAAAACTTTGAAGGATTACGGTGTCACTTGTGACGAAGTGCCTCTTTGGTGTGACAATGAAAGTGCCATCAAGATCTCTCTCAACCCGGTACAACACTTCAAGACAAAGCATATTGAGATTCGGTATCACTTCATCCAGGATCACATTAGGCGAGGGGTGATCAAGCTCAAATATGTCAACAGTCATGATAACTTTGCAGATATTTTCACGAAGCCCTTGGATGAAGCAAGATTTCGCGAGTCTCGATCAATGTGGCCTGAACACTTGCACACCCCACCTCACTCTTCATGATGTCTTGTTTAGGTGTAGGCATGGACATAGGGGGAGTGTTGTTCTCTCAATGAACTCTCCCTCCTCCCATTATGCATAAATTGATCGAGTCTTTCACATTAGCCATTTTTGATGGTACTTGTGCTTCAAAGACAAGTTTTGGTCATGGGCCCAAGGATAATTCTTCGCGGCGCCATACCATTTTCTCAAACATAGGTGGCCTCACCCACCGCCATCTCTTCTCGAGAGTTTGTCTATGTGTTGTTTCTTGTTGCTTGTGCTTCTCTCTTTTGAGTAGGTGTGTTTTGGTGTGGTCATGTTCGGGTTTGGCTTGTCGTGTCTTGTGTGGTCTTTCTGTTTTTCTCTAGTCCAGCATAAGTCATCTTTTCCCTCTTTGTTTCTACTTTGGGGCGCCTGAGCGGTACTACCGTGTCGGTAGAGTGGTACTACCGCTTATAAGCAGTACTATCGCCCGGCCGACATGGTACTATCGTGGAGTGGTTCACTGGGCGCTTCGTGCTCCAGATCTGCACTAGGGCGATACTACCGTGCCTTGCGCGGTACTACCGCTTGGGGCTGGGCGTGTGGGGTATGTATCGGGCATGGGGAATTTCTACTCCCCCATACCCGTTCAGTTTGCCCCATCCCCTCGTCCTCTCCTCTCTCAGGAGACTCCCCAAGCACCGGAGGCTCGCCGCCGGGCTGCCAAATTCAGGCCGGCTCCCTCGATTTTGTCCGGTGGGATCCTTCCCCACCCTCTCCTCGTGCCATGAATGCCGGTATTGCCCCTGTTCTTCTCTCCCTTGGTTCTCTTTCTTG
Source organism: Triticum dicoccoides (assembly GCF_002162155.2). Taxonomy (NCBI): domain Eukaryota; kingdom Viridiplantae; phylum Streptophyta; class Magnoliopsida; order Poales; family Poaceae; genus Triticum; species Triticum dicoccoides. The sequence continues at coordinate 400,437,494 of NC_041389.1, forward strand.
AATCTAGGTTTTGGGGCTATACTCGTTGCATCCCTCGATTTAGTTGTCGAATCGAAGCTTAGGAGGACTTGGGAGACTGCTAGACTAGGGTATTTTTTGATTAGGTGTAGAAATATGATCTTTTGCATCTCTGGTAGTACCGGATGTTGCCGCGGTAGGTGTCAGCCCGCTGACAGCCGCTCCGGCGGTACTACCGCTGTACCCTAGCGGTACTACCGCTTATTTATGGTACTACCGCTCTGGTGCATGGTACTACCGCCCTAAGATGCCATTGCTCCTATTTCTATACCTAATTCTTTTTTTGTTTTTCGTCTTTCCTTGGCTTATGCTCTCTTGCTTTTGTGGTCTTTGTGTGCGTGTGCTTTCAAGTGGTAGTAGCTCTGGGAATCAGGCTCGCTACAAGAATCCAGACCGTGCAACAGGTTCCAATCGCTATCGCTCGTCAGATGTTCCAGAGCTTGCTGGTGGTGGTGGTGAGGGTGTCTCTTCTGAGCCGCCAAAGCGCAAGGCGAAGGTACCCACATCGAAGACCTCCGCTGGGTGCAAGCCTGCTAATCAGATGTCTGCCATGGAGTTTTGCACCAATAGGAAGCACAATCCCTATCATGTGGATCAAGAGCCTGCTCTTCAGAGGCATCCGTTCTGGAACAGGTTTCAATAGTCAATCTACCATGATGTCTTGAAGCAAAAGAAGAACTTGTTTGTGAAGGTCAAGTCTATCGATCTCACACACATGGAGAAGGACCTGCCATACTTTGGGAATGCTCTGTAGAGGTGTGAGGAGTTGGACATCAAGAGGATCATTACCTTCAACAAAGACTTTGATGTCGAGCTCGTGGCCCATTTCTTTGCCACCGTTCACTTTGGGCATGATCAGGCTCGTACTCTGTCTTGGATGGCCAATGGCCGTCGTCTGTCCGCACCATGGAAGGACTTCATGGTCAGCTTGACGTACAATGATGAGGGTGCCCAGACCCCACTTGGGTTTCGCCCTCATAAGGAGATTGCCGCTACTCACAAGGAAAATATTTGGCCCTATTCTACCATGAAGGTGTTTGAGACTGGAAAGGTTACTTATGAGCTCTGGCCCTTTCTAGAAATCATGCATCAGATCTTCTAGAACTCCCTGTTCCCTTGGATTGCCAACTTGGATCAGGTGCACTCTTACCTTGTTGACATGATTCTGTTCTGTCAAGAACATCAGGGCTCTCAGCAGGTGCTTGATGTGTCACATGTGATGTGGTCTGAGCTTCACTCTGTTGTCATGGAGCGCAAGTGCATCATCTATGGCCCCTATCTTATGCAACTTATCGAGGACACTTGGGCAACCAAGTTTCCAGATGAGGAGCTTGTCACAGATAACATGTTGTCTCATGACACTATCGAGCTGCGTCAGAAGGAGAAGTGGAGTTCATCTACTCCAGCACCTCCAGTGTAGGAGACTGTTCTATCTGATGATGAGGAGGAGGATGATGATGGGCTAGAGTATGTGCTCCCATCTGAGGAGCTCTCTTGGGAAAAGAAACTCAAGGAGAAGATGAAGCGTCTGTTCTGCTTTCAGGCCAAGGGCCAGTACAAGGCAAACAAGGAGGCTAAGATTGCTCATCGTTGTGACAAGGCCATTATGAGACACGTTGGCCTTGAGGTTGCAGATGGCTCCGAGGAGCGGATCACTGATGAGGAGACTTGGATCAGCTTGCACTGCCCGTGGTCTGACACCGAGGAGGACACCGGAGTTCACGCTTCTCCCCGCGCTGCAGAGGTCTCTGAGGAGGAGGAGGAACATGTCGAGTGATGCCATGGAGATCTACTACCATCTTGTCGCCCCCTTTCCCTTTGGTGTCTTGCTGCCAAAGGGGGAGAGTTAGGGATTTGCTTTGGATCTTGTGTTTGCGTGTGCGTGTTCGTGTTCATTCGTGTCTCGTGTTCGTTGTGTTTGTTCGGTTGCGTTCACTTTCTTTCGGTGCCAGACCATATGGTGTAAGACATATGTGAACTATCCTATCCTATCTACTTTAGTGTCAAGTACTCTGTTATCTTGTGAGATACTTCATTTCCAACACTTATATTATTGCTCTAATGCTTGTCCTTGCTTAGATGTACTTCTAGTTTTTCTCATATGCAAGGATGTTGCCTGTCTACAAAATATAGGGGGAGTTGGATCCTAAAGATGTGCACATAGCCTTTCATGCTATTTTCCTTGGTTCACACCTCTAGGGGGAGCCCATCTATATTTTGTTGGGAGGGGTTTTTCTTACTTCCCAGTTAATATTTTATGCAAATCCTGTGTTGTCATCAATCCACCAAAAAGGTGGAGATTGTAAGGGCATATTTATCCCTTAGTAGTATTGGTGATTGATAACAATACGTTTGCGGACTAATCGTGTGCATTAAGATTTCCAGGTTATCTAATATAAGAGCACTATGCGATTGTTACCCCTCGAGGACTTCACTTTAGACGAATTATTCTCTTTCGTTTCTTTTCGATGGAATTGAGCCGTAGGGATAACCGTACTATCAAGAGGGGATCTGTTTTAGAAGAGTATGGGTGGAATCATCACATTCACATTCTCGTTGCACCCATGCTTTGTTCCCGCTTTGTTGGAGTTTCCGCATTGTGCAAAACAAGGAGTGCCTTGTGCTAAGCGGTAGTACCGCGGCCAGGGCGGTAGTACCGCCTATCGGCGGTTGTACCGCTTGTTAGTACCGTTGGTACTACCGCCTCTGCTGTGGTCTCGACTTTTCGTGTCGGGTTTTCGTAAAGGACCATGCAGGGGGCGGTAGTAGGGACGGCAGTAGGGCGCGGTAGTACCACTTCTCGGAGATAGTACCGCTCCTACTTCCGCTCCACTACCGCTCAGCTCGCTGCCCTCCCCTGTTTTCCAGCGGCTGTAGGAAGTGGCAGTACCGCCTATCGGTGGTAGTACCACCCTAAGGGCGGTAGTACCGCCCTAGTGCGTGCACTTCCTCTCCCTCAGTCCTGGTTGGACTTTTCCTGCTTGCCACCGCGGTAGTACCACTGTGACAGCGATACTACCGCTCCAACAATGGTAGTACTGCCCAGATGCGGGCTACGGGCTGCATAACGGTTGCATGTGTCCCCCCACTATAAAAAGGGGTCTTCTTCTCCTAGAAGACCTACCTCTTCCATCCCCGAACTCCATTGTTGCTCCAAGCTCCATATTCACCCGATCTCTCTCCCTAGCCAATCAAACTTGTTCGTTTTCTAGGGATTGGTTGAGAAGGCCCGGATCTACACTTCCACCAAGAGAAATTTTATTCCACCCACTAATCCCTTGCAGATCTTGTTACTCTTGGGTGTTTGAGCACCCTAGATGGTTGAGGTCACCTCAGAGCGATAGTCCATTGTGGTGAAGCTCCGTGGTGTCGTTGGGAGCCTCCAATTAAGTTGTGGAGATTGCCCCAACCTTGTTTGTAAAGGTTCGATCGCCGCCTCCAAGGGCACCAATAGTGGAATCACGACATCTCGCATTGTGTGAGGGCATGAGGAGAATACGGTGGCCCTAGTGGCTTCTTGGGGAGCATTGTGCCTCCACATCGCTCCAACAGAGACATACTTCCCCTCAAAGGGAAGAAACTTAGGTAACATATCCTCGTCTTCACCAGCTCCACCCTTGGTTATTTCGTACCTTTACTTGTGCAAGATTATATTGTGTTACATATCTTGCTTGCTTGTGTGCTTGTTGTTGTTGCATCATAGGTTGCTCACCTAGTTGGATATCTAGACAACCTACTTTGATGCAAAGTTTAAATTGATAAAGATAAGGCTAAAAATTGTTAGTTGCCTATTCACCCCCCTCTAGTCAACTATATCGATCCTTTCAGATGGTTAAATTTCCTAGCCATGGACATGAGTTGTCATTTGATAACAGGATCACATCATTAGTGGAATGATGTGATGGACAAGACCCATCCGTTAGCTTAGCATAATGATTTTTTAGTTTTATTCCTATTGCTTTCTTCGTGTCAACTATATATTCCTCCGACTATGAGATTATGCAACTCCTGGACATCGGAGGAATGCCTTTTGTGCTATCAAATGTCACAACATAACTGGGTGATTATAAAGATGCTTTACAGGTATCTCCGAAGGTGTTTGTTCGGTTGGCATAGATCAAGATTAGGATTTGTCACTATGTATCGGAGAGGTATCTTCGGGCCCTCTCGGTAATGCACATCATATGAAGCCTTGCAAGAAATGTGACTAATGAGTTAGTTGCGGGATGATGCACTACAGAATGAGTAAAGAGACTTGCCAGTAATGAGATTGAACTAGGTATGAAGATACCGACGATCGAATCTCGGGCAAGTAACATACCGATGACAAAGGGAATAACTATGTTGACATTGCGGTTCGACCGATAAAGATCTTCGTAGAATATGTGGGAACCAATATGAGCATCGAGGTTCCGCTATTGGTCAGTGACCGGAGAGGTCTCTCGGTCATGTCTACATTGTTCTCGAACCCGTAGGGTCCACACGCTTAACGTTCGATGACGATAGGTATTATATGAGTTATGTGTTTTGGTGACCTAAGGTTGTTCGGAGGCCCGGATGAGATCACGGACATGATTAGGAGTCTCGAAATGGTCGAGAGGTAAAGATTGATATATTGGAAGGTTATATTCGGTCACCGGAATAGTTTTGGAAAGGTTCAGAGATTTTTCAGAGTACCGGGAGTTTACTGGAAACCCCAGGGGATTGTTGGGCCAACATGGGCCATAGGAGAGAGGGGAGGCAGCCCACAAGGGGTGGCCGTGCCCCCTCCCATGGGGAGTCCGAATTGGACTAGGGGAGGGGGAGCGCCCCCCTTTCCTTCTCCTCTTCCCTCTCCCTTCCCCTTTCCCCCCTCTGGAAGAAGGAAAAAAGAGGGGGGGGGGACGAATCCTACTAGGAGTGGAGTCCTAGTAGGACTCCCCCTCCATGGTGCGCCCCTGGTGGCCGGCCTCCTCCCCTCCTCCTTTATAGACGGAGGAAGGGGGGCACCCCAAATCACATCAATTGTTTAGCCTGTGCGGTGCCCCCTCCACCGTTTACTCCTCTGGTCATATTGTCGTAGTGCTTAGGCGAAGCCCTGCGCGGATCACTTCACCAACACTGTCATCACGCCATCGTGCTGATGGAAATCATCGACTCCTTTGTGCCTCTAATGGATTAAGAGTTCGAGGGACGTCATCAAGCTGAACATGTGCAAAACTCGGAGGTGTCGTACGTTCGGTACTTGATCGGTTGATTCGAGAAGATGTTCGACTACATCAACTGTGTTAAGTTAGTGCTTTCGCTTTTGGTCTACGAGGGTACGTGGACACACTCTCCCCTCTCGTTGATATGCGTATCCTAGATATATCTTGCATGAGCGTAGGATTTTTTTTGAAATTGCATGCCATGTTTCCCAACAGTGGCATCCAAGCGAGGTTTATGCGTAGATGATATGCACGAGTAGAACACAAAGAGTTGTGGGCGGTGATCGTCATACTTCTTACCACCAATGTCTTATTTTCATTCGACGGTATTGTTGGATGAAGAGTCCCGGACCAACCTTACATGACTGCGTTCATCAGACCGGTTCCACCGATAGACATGCAACTAGTTTTGCATAAAGGTGGCTGGCGGGTGTCTGTTTCTCCAACTTTAGTTGAATTGAATTTGAATGCGGCCGGTCCTTGTGAAGGTTAAAACAACAAACTTGATAAATCGCTGTTGTGGTTTTTGTGTCGTAGGTATGTATGGTTCATGCTAGCAGCCCGTAGCAGCCACGTAAAACTTGCAACAAACAAAGTAGAGGACGTCTAACTTGTTTTTGCAGGGCATGTTGTGATGTGATATGGTCAAGACATGATGTGATATGAAGATTGTTGTATGTGATGATCATGTTTTGTAAAAGTTATCGGCAACTGGCAGGAGCCATATGGTTGTCGCTTTATTGTATGAAATACAAGCGCTATGTAAATGCTTTACTTTATAACTAAGCAGTAGCGATAGTCATAGAAGCAATGGTTGGAGAGGCGACCACGACGCTACGATGGACATCAAGGTGTCAAGCTGGTAACGATGGAGATCATGAAGTTGCTTCGGTGATGGAGATCATGAGCATAAGATGATGATGGCCATATCGTGTCACATATTTTGATTGCATGTGATGTTTATCTTTTATGCATCTTATTTTTCTTAGTACGGCAGTAGCATTATAAGATGACCCCTTACTAAATTTCAAGGTATAAGTGTTCTCCCCAAGTATGCACCATTGCAAAAGTTCTTCGTGGTGAGACACCACATGATGATCGGGTGTGATAAGCTCTACGTTCAAATACAATGGGTGCAAGCCAGATTTGCACACGCGGAATACTCAGGTTAAGCTTGACGAGCCTAGCATATACATATATGCCCTCGGAACACTGGAGACCGAAAGGTCGAACGTGAATCATATAGTAGATATGATCGACATAGTGACGTTCACCATTGAAGTCTACTCCATCTCACTTGATGATCGGACATGGTTTAGTTGATTTGGATCATGTATCATTTAGATGACTAGAGGGATGTCTATCTAAGTGGGAGTTCTTTCGTAATATGTGAGGGAGTCCTGGACTAAGGGGTCCTCGGGCGTCCGGTCTATTGGATATGGGCCGGACTGATGGGCCATCAAGCTACAAGATAGAAGACCACCTCTCGTGTCCGGTAGGGACTCCCGTATATGTGGATGGCAAGTTTAGGTGTCCGGGTATGCTGTTTACTTTCTGTTAAACCGACTTTGCACAAACCCTAAGCCCCTCCGGTATAAACCAGAGAGTTAGATCGAAGGCATGATCATAACATTGGCAGGCTAGCAAAGCTAGGGTTTAGCCATTACGATCTCAAGGTAGATCAACTCTTGTAACCCCTATACTCATTGAATATAATCAAGCAGGAGTAGGGTTTTACCTCCATTAAGAGGGCCTGAACCTGGGTAAACACCGTGTCCTTTCGATCATAGTTACCATTGATCCTCAGACATATAGCTTGGGCCCCTACCCGAGATATGCCGGTTTTACCACCGACATTGGTGCTTTCATTGAGCGCTCTGCAGTATCGTTGACAAAAGGATTGACGGTGCTCCTCTTCATCAACGATGACTCTGCATCCAGGGGAACCTTTCTCCCCGGACAGGTCTTTGTGTTCGGCGGCTTCATGCTTCGTGCCAACTCGATCGACCGCCTCGAGCAGGTCGACAGTTACGCCCCCGGCCACCAGATCGGGTTTGGAAACAAAAACTATGTCGTTGATATCCATGGAGATCTAATCTTCGAGGGTTCGCGGCCTCGATTGCCGCTCCCTGCCCCCACAAAGTAGGCTCTTCGCATCCCCTGATAGATCTCATTCAGAGGTCAACACTCACACTTGCCCCGACCTTAGATCCGGGGCGGGTCGTATCATCCGAAGACGGGAGCGTCAGCCCCGCTTGACTCTTTCCCCTCACGGAGCTCCCAATCGAAGACCCAGATGCAATCTTGGACTTGCCTCTAGACGATAGCTCCGAACTGTCGAGGTCTGCGCTCATCGGGTCTGATCAGGTGTTCCATGCCGAACTCGGCCCTGCAGATCCACAGTTTCCTGTCCAGCTTTCGCTCCTAGATGAAACAATGTGATTAATGCAGTCGCTCGCCATCACGGAGGCTTTGCCTCTGAACAGCCCCCAACTCGAGCTGAGGGCTGAGAGCGGGGAATTTTATGCCCCACCCACCACCCACTTAATAGCCAATGTCGAGGATTTAACCAACATGCTGGACTACGCGTCCGAAGACATCGACGGTATGGATGACAATGCCGACGCCGAACTGAGCCAAGTCCCACCCATCACAGGGCGTTGGACGGCCACTTCAACCTATGATGTATACATGGTGTCCACTCCTGATAAGAAGGATGGCGAGGATAATCAGATCCCGATGAGGACAAGCCCGTCGATAATCCACCAAAGTGCCGACGTTAGTGGCGCCGCTCACGATCACGTCAGGCGAAGGATAGTAATACCGGCACCGGAGACCATGAGACTCTGAATGATGGCGAAGATCCCGAATACCCCGTCGAGCCCACATCCGAACAAGACAAAAGGGAAGAGGGTCAGTATAGTCCCGAACACGCCGATCATGAAGATTCGGAAGACAACAACTATATGCCTGTTTGCTAAGAGGACGTTAGCCTCGGTGACGAAGACTTTATCGTCCCAGAGGAACCCCTCGAACAAGAACGCTTCAAGTGACATCTCATCGCCATAGCGCGGAGAATGAAAAAGAAACAACAACAGCTCAAAGCTGAATAGGATACACTCAATGAAAGGTGGACCAAGGTCCTGGCCGCCGAGGAGTACGGCCACGAGCGACCTGCAAAAAGTTACCCAAAGCGCAAGCTGCTGCCACAATTTGAAGACGAAGCCCTTGAGCCAATACCGTTGAAATACAATCAGGCAGATCAACCTAACCGACCACCACATGGATGGGATAAAGCGGCATATCAAGCCGAACACCAGCCGCACCCCCTTGCCAAAGAGGCAAGGAGACAACAGCTGCAGGTTACACATATGACTTGCAACGGGACCTAACCAATAAAGCTGGCCAAACTAGATCAATCTATGGATCAAGAGGTCCTGCCCTGGTGCGAGATAACGACTATGAAGCCCGGCGCCACATCCATTACTATATTCGGGACCAGCACCGAACTCAGATGTCATCAGACCTCCGCCGCAATATTGCACGATATAGATGGGCTGCACACCCTTTATGCTTCACCGATGAGGTAATGCAGCACCAATTTCTGGAAGGGTTTAAACCCGTCAACATCGAACAGTATGATGGAACGACAGATCTGGCCGTCTGGATTGAAGATTTCCTTTTTCACATTCACATGGCTCCTGGAGACGACCTCCATGCCATTAAATATCTTCCTCTAAAGCTAAAAGGACCAGCACGACACTGGCTGAACAGCCTCCCAGAAAACTCAATTGGAACCTAGGAAGATTTGGAAGATGCTTTTCGGGCCAACTTTCAGGGCACTTATGTCCGACCACCGAATGCTGATGACCTAAGTCACATAATCCAGCAACCAGGCGAATCGGCTCGCAAGGTTTGGAATTGGTTCCTAATTAAAAAGATAAAAAGAACCATATCGTGGACTATCCAGATGCCGAAGCCTTAGTGGCCTTCAAACATAGTGTCCGGGATGAGTGGCTCGCCCGACACCTCGGGCAGGAAAAGCCGAAGACCATGGTAGCCTTAACTACACTTATGACCCACTTCTGTGCGGGTGAGGATGGCTGGTTGGCTCGTAGAAGCAACAACTCAAGTGACCCCTGCACTTCTGATGCTAGGGATGGCAATGGTAAACCACGTCGCAATAAAAAAACATCAGAACAACAATGACGATGCAGACGATGCGACAGTCAATGCTGGATTCAGTGGTTCTAAATCCGGTCAGCGGAAGAAACCTATTAAAGGCATTAGGGACGGTCCATCCAGCTTGGATAATATCCTTGAGAGGCCCTATCAGATTCATGGCACACCCGACAAGCCTGCTAACCACACCAACAGGAACTGTTGGGTTTTCAAACATGCTGGCAAGTTAAATACCGAACAGGAGGGAAAGGGACCTCCAAGTGAGGACGACGATGAGCCCCGTCAGCCGAACTCCGGGGGCCAAAAGCAGTTTCCCCCCAAGGTGAAAACAGTGCACATGATCTATGTCACTCACATTCCCAAAAGGGAGAGCAAGCGTGCACTAAGGGATGTCTACGCTATAGAACCTGTCGCCCCAAAGTTTAACCCCTGGTCAGCCTGTCCGATCACTTTTGATCACAGGGATCACCCAACCAGTATCCGTCACGGGGGTTCGGCCGCCCTGGTCCTTGATCCAATTATTTAAGGATACCATCTCACTAGACTCCTTATGGACAGGGCAACAGTCTCAACTTGATTTAACAAGATATTGTCCGCAAGATGGGCATTGACCCATCAAGAATCAAGCCTAGTAACACTACCTTTAAAGGTGTGATACCGGGTGTGGAAGCCCATTGCACGGGCTCACTGACACTGGAGGTAGTATTCGGCTCCCAGACAACTTTCGCAGCGAGGAGTTAATCTTCGACATCGTCCCATTCCACAGTGGCTATCACTCACTGCTCAGACGGACTGCTTTGGCCCGCTTTAATGCAGTCCTACACTATGCTTATTTGAAGCTCAAGATGCCTGGACCTCACGACGTTATTACAGTCAATGGAAATATGGAGCGCTCCCTCCGTACTGAAGAAAACACCGCGGCCCTTGCAGCCGAGGTGTATGACGGCCTTATCAAGCCAAACAATACGTCGGACATTAGAGCCAACAACATCTCTAAACAAGCCTGGCCCGCGCATCACTGTGATAACTCGACGGATCTGGATGTCGATTAGCAGTTCGGCCTCCGCCGAACTGCCCCATAAGGTTGCGGCTTACATACCATGTGTACATAACTACGCACTCAAAATACCTTGGGCAGCACCGGAGGCACACTGTAGAACAAGTCCATAGTACGGCTTGACCCTCTTTGGATGGTATACATCTTTTTTCATGACAGGTTCATTAAGAGCCCTATTTGCTATATGGTTGTATCAGAAGATCCTTGCAAGGTTAGTGTTTCCCAACCATCAAATACTCCTATCAAAGGATTTATTACTAAGAGGAAACGACGCAGACGTGCGATAGGGCATCACTGGAGTTTTTGAACCATTATTTTTAGGCCTTGTGTTAGACTTTCCCTTATGTATTTTTTTTGTTTTTCTCTTTAGGCATGTAACATGACCTTAATATTCATGGCATTGTTTGTTGAAACACGCCTCGGCGTATTAATAAGGATATAAGGGAAGTAGATAATCATCACCCTTTTTGGGCTGTTATATTATCTTGTCATCCGTATTCGCTCCGTGCTTTCGACTGACATACGTGCTTCGGCACGGCCTTCATTACAGGGGCTGTATTCGGCCCACAAAATCCTAAGTCCGAACACCTACAGGGAACTCTTCGGCATCCCGGAGATGGCATTATATGCATCGGCTCCGAATCATGTTTCTGGTCTATAGTTGGGTTGCCCAGCTCCTGTGTTTACCACCTTGCGTTTTGCAAGTTCGGCTAAGGTAGTAAAGGGAGAACTACTGCGATTGTATTTCTGGTTCGTCCGGTTAAATACCTCGGTAGAGAAAGTGAAAAACTGACTGTCATGATATGCGAGAGCCGGTCAGAAATCTGGTGACTTAGTGTTATACTATAAATCATTCATGATTTATGCCGTGTTATGCGAGGGGCTGGGCTTCGACCAAGCCATGTTGCAGAGGCACCGTACTCCGGATCGCCGTTCATGCAACAAGGGGCCAGTACTTAGCCCCACCAATGGACTCTTATGGCTAAGTGAAAGTACTAAAGCCGCATAGTCTGATTGCCTAGTTCACCCCGCAAGACGCCTCCTACGTCGGACCAAGACGTTGGATAAAGTGCGGTCATGCGTTCCTGAACACCCCTGTAATATTTACATGGGGGCAGAAGCTAACGACTGGTAAACTTTCAGATTTATAAACTAAACGGCCAAACAGGAGGATAAACTAATCATAAATCTCAAGCATAAATATTTTACATCATGAGTTCATTACATGGTTCTTACAAACCAGACTCTACTAATCAAATATGACATCCTTTGAGCATTGGCCCTCTACAATGTGGGCTCCCTTGAGGACCTCCCTGAAGTAATTCTAGGACGCCGGTGATCCTTACCTTCAGGTGTCCCCGCAGTGGCAATCTCGGTGGCCTTCATCTTCACCCATTGTACCTTGACTCGGGCGAAGGCCATCCGGGCACCTTCTATGCAGGCCGACTGCTTGATGGCATCAATCTGAAGATGTGCCTCGACCAACCGCTTCACAAGTCTGAAGTAGCTACTGGGTATGGGCTCGGCTGGCCAAAGACAGACTATTATATCCTTCATGGCTAGTCCTGCCACCCTGTGCAGCTCCGTCAGCTGACGGGCGCCGGATACTCTGGTGCAAGGTACTGCGACCAGAATAGCTTCTCCGTTGAGCTCCCCTCTTCGGATCGGAAGAACTCGGCGGCGTCAGCAATACTCCTTGGCAGATCTGCAAAGGTGCCTAGAGAACTCCAAACTAGGGTCAGTAAAATGTATCTCTTTCTTGTAAATTTACTCTCCATGAGAGAGGCCTTACCAACCGCTATCTGCCTTGCCTCTTGGATCTCCTCGCGAGCGCCCTGGCTTCAACCCGGGCTTCCTTTATGTTCTCAAGAGCTTTGGTGAGCTCGGAGGCTTGTACCGAACTCTTCTGCTCCAAGGACTCACACTTGGCAATGGCGTCCTTGAGCTCCTATTCGACCTCGCCCACCCACGCCTCGTGTTGTTCACGGGCGGTTCGCACCACCTCCAGCTCCTTGGCTGCTTTGTCTGCGGATGCCTTGCTCACCTCTGCCTCCTTCTTGGCTTGGGCAAGGGCACTCTTGTGAGTATAGTCATAACACTCAGTCAATTTAAACAAATTAGCACACATACCACTTCAGTTATGTAACAGTGCTGCATACCTTGGGTTTCGTCAAACCGCTTATTGACACGGTCGAGTTTCTCATCGGCTAGCCGAAGCTTCCGATTGAGCTCGGAAACCTCTGCGGCTTGGCCAATAGCCGCCAGCATAGATGCTTGTCCAACAAGATAGTATGATAAATTATCCACTTGTTTTTTATCCTCTGTCTGAATTGTTCTAATCCGGACAGAGTCTTAGGGGCTACTGTCTATACATGGGTTCAACCTTGCACATACAATAAAATAAAGCTTGGAAGAGAATTACATCGCATACCTCAAAGCCCGTCAGTAGGCTGTTGAAGGCTTCGGTCAGTCCGCTCTTCGCAGACCGAACCTTTTCCATAACCGCACCCATCAGGGTGCGGTGCTCCTCCATGATGAAAGCGCGTTACAGCGCTTCCTCCAGAGTATTAGGGGCCTCCGGATTAATCGAGGCCGCTGATGGAGTTATTGCTCCTCCCCCCTCTGTTGAAGGGGGGTCTTGGTCTGAACCCAGAGCCGTATTGGTCTCCAGGACGGTGTTCGGCGAGGGCCCGAACTATTGAGGCCCCCACCCTCGATGGTAATAGGGGTCGTTGTGCCCCGCTCTGCGGCGTCCGAGGTGGGCGTCTACTAGATGGCCTCGTCCGCCCCTCCTCGGCCAGAAGAGGTCCTTTGGGATGACAACTTGGTGTTTCCTCCATAGCAGGAGGGAGAAGGCACGTGATGGTCCGTCACTCTTTGCCTCTTCAGGCGGTAGAGAATTCCCTGATGAGGTCAAGGGAATCGGGATATCGTGTGGAGGGTTGGAAGGCAAATAAAGATATGATTTATATAACAGAGGCATATTAAGCGAGAACTGAACAAGTAAGCTTTTGATACTTAAGGTTCGGCCAGGGGCTTCTTCCATTGGGTCCTCTTCGGGCTGTGTTCGGACTCCGAGTCCGAACTAACCGAGAGGGTTATCTTCCCCCTCTTCGGCGTAGCTCCCTCCGGATTCTCGAAGGTTGTCCTCTTCCTCGTCCTCGTCTTGCGTGGGGAATCGCTCTCCACTTCCTCCTCCTCCTCCTCTTCGTCCTCGTCTTCCTCGTGAGAGGAGACGACCTCGGTCTCTCCAAACACTGCGTCCGAAGGACCTTTGCGGTGGGGTCTATCCTTGGGCCCCTTTCCCTTCTTCTTGGTCTTCTTCTCCGGCGGCTGGTAGGGCGCCAGGACCAGCATCTCCTCCAACTGAGGAGTGACTGGGTCTTCGGGCAACGGAGCCAGACTCTTAATCCGCTCCGACTTCTTGGTCCAGTCCTGCAGAGAGGTGGGCTGATAAGTTTCGTATTGATCGAATACATAGACCATATATATCTTCGGAAAATTAACACTTACCAGAGTGGTCGGATTCTTGGCGTCGAGGCCGACGTCTTCGGTCTCCATGGGCCAGCTCTTCTGCGCCTTGAAGAGTAGGTTCCACATTCCTTGTGCGTCATGCCGAGGAATGCTGCAGAGCCCGCGGTTCCTCCGGATTGAACTTCCACATGGGGGAACTCCGGCACTGGCAAGGGAGGATGCGACGGAAGAGCGTAATTTGCACTACATTGATTAGACCAACATTTTTGCTCAACACGTTGGTGATACGTGTCTATAGCGTTTGCACCTCCGTCTAAGACCCCCAGTCAAGGCCCTTTGTGGTCCAGGAGATGAGCCTCATGGGGGTTCCGGATCAGAACTTTGGAATCACCGCCCAGTTGCACTACAAAAAAATACACTTCCGTGATGATACGTGTTTGTCACAGTAGGTCGCGTTTTTTGTCATGCATGTACATCCATGACGATTTCATGACAGAATCAAGATAGTCATACCTGTGCTGTTGTAGAAGTGTTCCATGACATTACCAAAATTATCATCACGGAAGTGTCCACTTCCATGACGATAAATCGCGCGTCACAGAAGTGCTTTCGTCAAGGGTGACCGACACGTGGCATCCACCGTAATGGAACGCCGTTAAGCTATCGGCTCGGGTTTTGGATCCGATAACCCATTAACAGCCCCGACCAATGGGGATTTTCCACGTGTAAAATCATCATTGGCCGGAGTAAACACGTGTCGGCTCATCGTTGGGACAGATGTCATCCACTCATTGGACAGAAGGTGCCTATGATACATCCACATGTGGCACGGCCCAACAGAGGCCCATTCCTGTGAAAAGGCCTGACCGTTTGACTTGGTGAAAACTTGGCGGGCCGGCCCATGGAAAGCCTGTTAATGGCCTGTTTGCATATAGCCCATTTACAGCCCGCTAACCCAAGGCTTGTTACACCCTATCCGAATTAGGCCTAGTAGCGTCATCTGGGCCATCTAATATGATTCCAGCCCATTTTCACTTCTGGCCCATGTATGGCCCATGACGTCTTTCGGCCCATATGAGGCCCTTTGTAACTTTTAGCCCATTAATGGCCTATGGTGAAACTGGCCCGTAATGAACAGTGTATCACTTTATACCCATTAATGGCCCCTTGTGAAACTGGCCTGTAATGAACAGTGTATCACCTTATACCCATTAACGGCCCGTTATTCCGTTGGGCCGTTTCCAGCCCATGTTATCTTTCGGCCTACTCAGAGCCCATTATTCTTGGGCTCATTTCCAGCATTCGTTTACTTGCAGCCCGTTACTGTCATTTTCTGCTTGTGGGCCAAATTCAACCCATGGTTATAGTCGGCCCGTTTGTGGTCCATTAATATGTTGGACCGTTTTCATAGCGTCATCAAATACGGCCTATTAACGATGGCCCGTTATGGTCGGCCCATGAATGGACGATTCCAACTCTAGCCCGTTTTCGGCCATAATGCGGTCTGTTATTGGCCCATGTTTGGCCAATCGATCATACGGCCCGTATGAGGCCCATTAATGATATGGCCCATAGAAGGCCCATTGTTTGTACAGCCCATAGAAGGCCCATTGTTTCTATGACCCGTAGAAGGCCCATTGTTTCTAAGGCCCGTAGAAGGCCCACTGTTTCTATGCCCCGTAGGAGGCCCAGTGTCACTACAGTAAATATTAGCCCATGGTTATTGTGGCCTAGTTTTGAAAAATAGGTTATTGCAGCCACTAGCAAACCGCGGAAAAAGAACTGCAATGACTACAAGCAAACAAATAAACAAGACAACAAGGAAATAAATAAGCAAGCAACTAACGCTAGGCTATCACGGCTATTACACATATTACATCCACTGGGCATCAAAGTTCACCACCAGTGCAAATATAGGGAACAAAGCAGCATATCATATACACTGGTTGTCAAAGTTGGCGACCTGCGCAAATAAACGCCGCAGCAAAACAAATCCAGAACTGAAACCACTTCAGAAGATCTCAAGAAACAATATCCTGGGTACCCATAATGCTGGCAAGATGCTTAGCAAGCTTATTAACTTTCTCTTGTTTGGCGCTTAAATCCTCCACCGCTTGCTGTTGCACCAGGAAATATGCATCTGAATTCTGCAGGGACTTCCTCAGTCCTTCAGCTTCCTATCGCAACACATCTGATTGATGTCTTTCAACTTGAAGTTGAGACTTAAGAAGACGAACTAATTCAGGCGCGAGTTCGAAGAGCTTGTGCCAGCAGTAGTGGCCAGTAACTCGAACACTACATCAAGACAGGACTTTTGGGTTCTCTCATTGTCATCAGGATAGTTTTTATCAGCTTTCTTGGAGACCAACAGGGATGTCTCACTATCTTGAACCTTATGTGCATTACTTCCTTTACCATTGCATAACGCGGTCCTGTTCTCCAATATTTTGTCCACATTCTAAAAGAGAAACAAGCAGACACATCACAGGCTTACCATGTTGTATATGAAACTCATTTTGGTAAATGAGTTCAGTAGTAAAGTGGACATGATAACAGCATGAAACAAACATATATCTATCTACCATGGTCACTTTATGGTCTATATCATTCTAGTTTTTGTTGCCAAATCAAGATAGAGACACAGTTCAAATAATATTTGTTCAAGACAAAGCAGAATAGACAGAATATAAGTGTGGGAAACTATAGAGCAATAACAACACTTGTAATGTGCATGCCATGAGAACATAACTATTTATTCAATTGAAACTGAAATCAACATAGAGCAGGTTACAACAGCAAACCAATTAAAGAAACAGGTTTAAAACATACCTGTTGTGCCATTGGAGTTTCAATTCCATCCTTCAAATTTGAAAATAATTGGTATGAGTAAATACAGTAATGCAAGAGCAAAGGAGTATGAACCATAGCTACAGAACCTGACCTGAGAACAAATTTCTTCTCCTTTAAGCGTTGAGTTGGGATTCGGAGTGGTGGTCCTCGTGCTTTGGGCACTACAGTTCCCTTACAAACTGCTCGTGTTTGGGTGCTCTATGGTGGAGACGGTGTTGTGTCAACTGGAACTGGGTTACTATCTGCCAGGGTTGGGGTTAGAAGGGGTGTAGCTGGTTCTCTGTCCAACTGGGTAGGGGTACAATTTGCAAGTACAACCGTGGTTCTATCTGCATCAACTGGTAGCACTATATTTTCTAAAGACCGTGTTGTTACTCCCTTAGCTACTGCCATCACCCTCTCTAATTCAAATGGCTGATAAACAAGAAAAGTAATTGAAAGTATAAACATTGTATGATAGACAGGTGCAATGGATAGTGGGGAATAAAAGAGGGCATGAAATAATTCATATTTATGTTGTCTAACCAAACAGGATAGCATGACACAATTTCACATATATGATGGCTAACTAAACAGGATAGCATGACACAATTTCACATTATGATGGCTAACTAAAAAAGATGGAAAGACTTAGTTCAAAATATGATGACTATGTACACAGGATGACATGATATATCTATATAATGTGTTTATTAAATAGGTTGGCATGCCATAATTCACATACATTCACGGATAGAATGCCATAATTCAAAATATGATGACTGTAAACACTAAACAGGATGAGATGATATAACTATATGATGTCTTTATTAAATGGGTTGCCATGCCATAATTTAGATAGATGATGTGTACGTACTATGTAAACATGATGGCATGATATAATTCAAATATATGATTTATATAGTAAGCAAGTAAGCAGATGACAATCCATATATGATGTACAAACTAAGCAATGCAAGACAACATGCATGGCATGGGTAATATAACCCTGCCAAGTTTGAGCATAGACCTCAGGGGGGGAATAAGACTGGTCATCAGTCTCTGAATCCTCCTCTGAGGAGCTCTGTGTAACCAGCAAGATGTCTGCTTCAGCAGGTAGCATTGTCTGCTTTGAATACCTTGTTTTCACTCTAGATACTTCCGTCACCACTTCAAATGGCTGATGCACAGGAAGAGTAGTTGAATATACAAATGTTGTCAACAAATGGAACACGTAATACAAAAAAATGATAGCATGATATAATTCACATACATGATGATTGGCTAAACAACATGGCATTGCATAATTCACATATATAATGCCTTTGCAACAAGATAGCATTGCATAATTCACATATATAATGTCTTGCAACAAGATGGCAATGCATAATTCACATATATGGTAATTAGACATTGAACAGGTGGCATTCACACAAAGCATGTCTAAACTAATCAAATGACATAGCAATGCGAGACACCATACACACGATATGAGCAACATAACCCTGCC